>NW_025208312.1:0-3596 GCF_004010195.1 Chiloscyllium plagiosum | reverse complement strand
CTTTTTTACCACCCTCCCTAATCTTACTGAAACATCTGTAATCAGGGACCTCCAACAATCATTTCTGTCCCTCTTCTTTCTACGTTTCCGTGATGGCCACAACATCGTAGTCCCAAGTACCGATCCACGCCTTAAGTTCACCCACCTTATTTCTGATACTCCTTGCGTTGAAGTATACACACTTGAACTCATCTCTGTGTCTGCAAGTATTCGCTGTCAGTGCTACTTTGTCCACAGCGTCTCAACAGTCAGGACATCCTGCAAAACAGCGAACCTACTTGCTGGACTACAAGTCTGGATCCCATCCCCCTGCCAAATTAGTTTAAACCACCGCCCCCTAAGAATGCAAGAAAGTAGCAGGTTTGCAACCATCGTATGTTCAATCATTGATTTCCATCTGAAGCAAATCTCCATGAGTTGGTTGAACAATGGCCAATCCGTGGATTCTGGTGTCTTCACATCTCCTGTGTGTGAGGTGAATGGGAATTTCTCGGTAATGAATCGGCTGACCGGCTGTTATGGCGAATGGTTCAACAACGCAGTGTTTACCCGCCAGGTCACTCATGGAGAGAACACTCAAAGTCAAAGCATCACCACACCCCAGGGTAAGACATACATACGAGAGCACTAGAAATCATTCTGAACTCCGATGTGGATCAGATACACACATTTATCAAACTTAGTCAACAGCACTAAAGTGTGCAGCATCCCATTCAAAAACGTGTCATGCATTTCAGTTTGAGTGTGACATTAGCATTGCTCATAATTCAACATTATGTCTAATCAGAAGAGCATGTTTTCCTCTATATTGAAGACATGTGAGCTGGTTTAACAGTCTTTTTTATAAAGTTGTTTGATGTCTGACCACACTTGGAGAGGCATTAGAGTGCTGAATCCACGCCTGGTGACTTCATTTAGCCGGTGGGGGAGGGGTGCGTGTCTTGTGTGGGCCGGGGGATTAGGGTCGCAGAAGTATTTTTTTGAAACTTAAAACATACAGGGAGGCCGGGTTTGGGTGAACGTGGAGTAAATGTTTTGACAAGTCGGCGAGAGTAGGACACGAGGGCATAGCCTCGGAGTCAAAGGGTGCACCATTTGTAACTGAGGTGGGGCAGAATTTCTTCAGCCAGAGGGTGGTGGAATTCATTACCACAGACGGTCATGGAGGCCAAGTCAGTGACTGTATTTATGATAGCGATTGATCGGTTAGTACATGGAGAAGGCTGGAGAATGTGGTAGAGAACATATCACACATGATCGAATGGCAGGGCAGACTCGATTTGCCGAATTGCCTCATTCTGCTACTATATCTTATTATCTTGTGGTCTCAAAATAACAAGGTAAAATATGCAGTGACCCTTGTTGTAAAATAAATCAAAATGTGTTCAATGCTTCATTTCCTGCTCAGGAATGACCTGTTGGACTTGGGCATTATACAACATAGATTTTTCTGAGCTCTTTAACTTCATTCATGGGACCAGGCCACAAAGCAAGTTGCTATCACATTTGATCAATCCGGATAAACAGGACCTAATTGGAACTCTTTAAGGTACTCTCTGCAATTAGTGGATGTGGCAGGAGAAAACATTTTAGTGGGATGGCTGCAGTGGCGATGAACGAACGAGGAATTAGAGTCAGGCGTCTTCAGCCTGGTGTCCGGATGGAGATGTTCACACAGTGATCACTGGACGTCTGAATAATGCTCACGCAAATTTCCATTAATTTGTAGAATAATGTTAGATACTCGTATTTGTTTTGTTTTTATTCTACTAAGAAATTCACTGTTTTGCTTTTAGACCTACTATAAATTTGACAGGAGGAATAATATCTCATGGTATGTTTTTGAGAATGATCTCACACCAATAATACATACATGGGTGATTTAATAGATAATAACAAATGTTTTCACAAATCAAAATATATCAGCAAGAGGAACCATCATTTCAGCAACATTTGGAAGCTGCCATGTCAAAGGTGGTTTCCTCACTTCATGAGTGAATAGCCTGAAGACTCGGTGTTTTGATCCTAAAGAGGCATTTTTCATTGATTTGATTTCTGTTTCATAGGAGTTACTGATTGCCACGATTACATAGTTACAATCCTACCACCTCCATGAGAACACATCTTCCTGGGGGCGACGGTGACATTAACCTGTGTTGTGTCCAATATTCCTTCTGGTGCCAATGTCACCTGGTACAACAAAAGAAGACTCTGAAATCAGAGATCTCGAATCGGCCTGGAGAAAATCCCGACAGCGTGACCAGCAAATTAAGCACTTCGACTGAAGCCTGGATGAGTCACGTTAGTTTTGAAGGTTTGGTGAACCATCTGTATCTACCGACTCCACTGAGAGACTCCATCCACAAGGAAAATGGTGAGCGGTGAGATGAAAAAACAAAGCATCCCATGTGTAATCTCGATCCAGAAACATACATGGCATGCTTGGATTGGCTCCAGATAACGTTGGGAGCATTAAACATGTGTCTGATGTCAGGATATCTAAATATCTGATTGAGAACAAGATGGACCAAAGCTTGTTCTTTTTTATTATAAGTCAAATAAAGTGGGAAGAAACCTGCTTTGTGTTTTTAACATCAGCAATGACAAATGTACAGGATGTCTTAGTTGTGAGTTGGAAGCATGGAGGCGACTTTCGAATTAAACTCTTTTTTTGTTAATGATTAGGATGGATATCATTCTGCTCGTTCATGTGTTTTTAACATCAGCAATGACAAATGTACAGGATGTCTTAGTTGTGAGTTGGAAACATGGAGGCGACTTTCGAATTAAACTCTTTTTTGTTAATGATTAGGATGGATATCATTCTGCTCGTTCAGAAAATGAGAATGTATAAATCCCAAATTTAAAAACAAAACTGGCACATTTTAATATGTCTGAAATTGCAATATTGATTTTGGATTTTTATAGTGGATTTATATTTGTTTCAAATATTCTGCAGGAGAAAAGCGACTGGAGCCATCAGTGTCGATCCTCCTGCCACCAACAGAAGACGTTTCCGCTAAGAGGTTTCTCTCCCTCACCTGTTTAGTGAGAGGCTTCTCTTCCCGAGAGATCTTAGTCAAGTGGACAAACAATGACAAGCCAGCTAATCCCAGTAACTGCAAGAACACCGAGGTGATGGCGGAGAGCGAGAGCACCTCCTTCTTCATGTACACCCTGTTGTCCAATACAACAGAGGAGTGGGCCAGTGGTGCTTCTTATTCCTGTGTGGTGGAACATGAAGCGATTCCACTGAAGATCATCAACAGAACAGTCGATAATTCCATCGGTAAACCAAGTTTTGTGAACATTTCACTTGCACTGATGGGCACTATTAATTCGTGTCAATAAAAAATTCGAAGATGTTTTTAATCATTCAACCAAAGTAATAAAGCCTTTTCTTCCAATTGTGATTTAAATATACAACCGTTTAATTAATTGTGCTTCTCACTTTTAATTATATTCCAGTTGTAAAGTTAAGTTGGATTAGTAACAGGTGTCGGACTCATGTCTTGTGCTGTAAATGTTCCCTGCTCAGACAAAGTTAAGATCAGAGATAGAGGAAAGCTCACGCATTGCCGGATTCTGCAATTAAC
>NW_025208311.1:13497-14368 GCF_004010195.1 Chiloscyllium plagiosum | reverse complement strand
CTGCACAAAGTGTGTTTAACTTAACTGGCTGCAGAACAAAGATATATATTGTGTTCCCACTGATGTGACAGCTAAGGACAATATTGGATCTCGAGCAATATGTCTTCCATGTTAGATCCAGCTATTTTAAATCTGCCTGTCAGGTAGATAAGTCTCTTTATTTACCAATTTAGATCAGTTTAAAAGTCTAAAGGTTTGGGTGACTTTTGGAATAGGGGATATGGGGAGAAGGAACAGAGTCATTGTTTAATTTTTAAAACTTACACCAATGGTAAGTAATGTACACCCCTCCACACACATAGTGATACTAGAATGCACATACACCTGCATTTGCACACATATGCATACATTCCCATGTTCCAAATCCCCACACACAGACACACATACACAGGTACAGAATCATCACAATCTTCACAATTACTCAGTCTTGGCTGAACAAAAGTGATAAAGCCAACAGAATAATTAGGCTCAGTATATTCAGGCAGAAGAGCATTACCAGGAATAACTAGGAACAGAGGGTCAGGAGTCGGCCATTTGGCCCCGGACCCTGTCAGCCATTCAATGACTGATCTGTGACCAATTCCCATGTTCCTTCCTTTAGTGCATATCCCTTAATACCTTTACTTAACACAATTTATCTATCTCTAATTTAAAATTAACAACTAAATTAATCAACTGCAATCTGTGGAAAACAGTTCCAAACCTTTCCCATCCTTTGAGAATATAAGTGCTTCCTAACATCTCTCCTGAACGTGTCTAATCCTAATATTTAGACTTTGCACCCTAGTCATAGAGTATCTAAACAGTTGAAATAGTTTATCTTCATCTACCTTATCATTTTCTGTTAATATCTTGAAGACTTCAATCAGAT
>NW_025208311.1:0-10407 GCF_004010195.1 Chiloscyllium plagiosum | reverse complement strand
AGCGACTGGGCTTGTATACCCTTGAGTTTAGAAGACTGAGAGGGGATCTGATTGAGACATATAAGCTAATTAAAGGATTGGACACTCTGGAGCAGGAAACATGTTTCCACTGATGGGTGAGTGCCGAACCAGAGGACACAGCCTAACAATACGGGGAACACCATTCATCAGTGTTCTGTTGAAGAATCATACTGGACTCAATGTTGGCTCTGTTTCTCACTTCACAGATGCTGCCTGCTGAGTGTCTCCAGCATTCTCTGTGTTTGTTTCAGATTTCCAGCTTTCAAAGTATTTTGCTTTTGTCTCAGAAACATTTTGTGAACTTGTTATCCAGGTTGTTACTGTCTGTCTGGTTATTCTGATTGAAATGTAACTATAAGTCAGCTGTGATTAGTGCTGGCATTTTATTACAAACAGCCAATATTTCTTCTTGCGCACTGCACCCTGCAATGTGGTTACACTCCCACTAGTAACTTATGTCCCCAATAGTCCCCATTACCTCCTAAACTGATTCTAGATCATGATCTCTTAAAAAAAAAGTTATTTCCATCTTATTGCAGAAAGGTCATGTCCGACAAACATTACCTAGTTTACCATTCTTCTGGAATGTCATTCACCGCTTAATACTAAGGACTCAATCCTTGTCATCATGTGGCCATGTTTATGTTATGGCTATCAGATCATATTTATTGACTTCTATGTGCGCTGTCAGTTCGTTCACTTTGTTATGAATGCTATTGATATTCAGAGCCTTTAGTTTTGTCCTCTTAGATTTAGATTTAGATTTATTGAATATATTGTCACTTGTACCTAGGTATAGTGAAAAGTGGATAATGTCGCCATGTTCTGGCACCATTTTAGATTATATAATAAGTCATTGAATAAATTGTATTATTGTAGAATACTGAGTAAATTAATGCTACTTAATTGGTCTTACTAAAACTAAAACAGCTTCAGAAGTTTATTGTTCCCTCGCCGTAGCCTTCACCCCTCTGCTCCTCCAGTCGCCACTATCTGACATTGTCCCTGAGATCCTGGCAATATGTTCCTTTTCTGCTGCCACTGGTGCCATTGTTTCTGCGTCTACCCTCTCCGAGCTGGAGACATTTACGCTGTGTGGGTCCTGCACATCCTCAGACACTGGACATTGACTGACGGGTTCTGGTTCATCTTCCGATGCCACCCCTCACATGGAACAGGGATGGAGATACACAGCCCCCCCCACTGGCCTCCTGCGGGAGGATATCAAGAGGACGCCCTGTGGCAAATATAGCAATCGAAAAAACAATAATGAAACCATGTGGATGCGACAGAGCCCGCAGCCTAAGCCATGAGTGGCTGAGCCCCATGCTCAGGAGCCAAACACTGCTGACCCTGCAGCAGCCATCTTGGAAGAGCCAAGAGACCTTTTGTTATCTTTGGAATGTCCAGTCTTGATTATTGGTGCATTCTTAGTTTTATTTCTCTCTGTCCCAATCTGCTGTTTACGGACATGTAGTTCCCATGCACTGTTTTCCTCTCTTACCACTATTCATTGATATGGTACATCTTTCTATATTTGATCCCTTCCCACATGGGTTATAATAAAACTGTCTCCACTTCCATGGTTCAGTGGTTTGTAAAAACACTGCTCCCAGCACAATGCCAAACGTACACCTCTCACTTTCCTGGTACTGATGTCAGTGCCCCTGAACCAGACTAGGAGAACGTGAGGACTGCAGGCGCTGGAGAGTCAGAGTCAAAAAGTGTAGCACAGGAAAAACCCAGCAGACCAAGCAGCATCCGAGGAGCAGGTGAGTTGATGTTTTGGGCATAAACCACTGATGAAGGGCTAATGCCCGAAACAACGATTCTCCTGCACCTCGGATGCTGCCTAACCTGCTGTGCTTTTCCAGCACCACACTTTTTGACTCAGAATTAGTTTCATGTCTAATTCCTCATACTTTATGTCAAACCACTTTTTTTCATTCCACCTAAGTTATTATTCCCTGAATGGACCATGACAACTGGATCCTCACCCTTTCATTCCAACTTCATCTCTAGCCCTGAGAGTATTTCTCAATCCTTAGTCAGGCAACACAGCCATAAGGACTCTCACTCATTGCTGCAGAGAGCAGTGTCAGTTCCCATCATCATACCATTGCCACTACAGTTACATTCCTTGTTGGTCTCCTTATGGGAATGGTTTTCCTGTATCAGGTTGCCATGGTCAGTTTTCTCATCCACACCGCAGCCCCTGCTGTCATCCAAATAGGCTACAAGAACCTCAGATTCTATTGGACAATCATGGAAGTTGGCACTCCTCTCGCCCAGATCTTCCTCACTCACAAGCAGTCCCTCTCATCCCTGACCACTGAACAAGTCAGAATACCCTATCTTGATTCAAAGTATCTCGATAACTTTCCCTCTCTGATCTGTCACAGCATTTGTATCCCAGCCTTCAGCTTAGGGATTCTGAGCTAAAGCTCCTTGAGATTGAAACCCTTACTGCAGACATGCTTGTAGTGTCACAGTAGTATCCAGGAACCCCCACATACTGCAGTCTTGACATGTCACTTGTCCTGCCTTATTGAGATTCAATTAATCACCTAATTAAATTATTCATTGTTTCATTTTCATTTTTATAGCCACTATATATACAATTTTAAACCTTCTGAACAGAATAGACAGTAACCACTTACGAGAGGCCCCAAAAACAACTGTTTGCATATTCTGTAGATTCTGTAACGTAAGGTTAGCACCAGGAACTCGAATAAACCATCAGTAAACTATCTCTCATCATGAATTTTATGACCGATAGAAATGACAGACATAAGGGTAGGTGTGCAGGATGTGAAATAAAAAAAAGTCATCTCGATGAAAGAGCAAATGCTTTTGGCAGTAGGATTGAGGAATTTTCTAAAAAAGGCAAAGGGAGAATTACCCTACAATTAGTCAACAACTTTTGATCTTGCCTTTTCAGACACTGGAGATGCTAAACAGAGCATTTCACATTTCCTAGTGCACTTTTACATACCTTCCCCATCAAAAAATACCCTCAAAATTAAAAAGTAATACATTCATGTATGCATGCACACATTATAACACCCTCATGCAAAGACACATGATGTGTGTATTTGATCTTGTATGCATACCTCACACACAGACACACACATATTCAGGCATGTGCACAGACATACAGGATCATCACAGTCTCCACAGGTACTGAAATCCGAATGAACAAGAGAGCCAAAGCCAATAAGATAATCAGTATTTTCAGGCAGAAGAGCTCCACCAGGAATAAACTGGGCAAAAGATCAGATGAGAATAACACTGTGATTTAAGATAATGGTTCTGAAAGAGCTGATGTTGAAGTTTCATTAGTTGCAACCAACCAGATGATGCCGTACATGGTCTTTAGGAGACAGGACATCTGCACTAGTGTTTGCAAAGAGCAGATTTATTCTTTACAGCACTTGAGAGCCCTTCATCGTGGAAAGTGTACTTATTGATATCTACAATATGCAATCTGGTTAACTAAGACTCCCCAGCAGCCTATCTTCTACCACTAATCATTAGATAGGCCCTAGATACAACATGGATAAAGGGGGTTTGGTGGTAATGAATACCTCCCCTAGCCCAGTAGTCATTACCATGAATTGGCAGTAGAGGCAGATAGCGCAGACACTAAGACTAAGAAGAAAGAAAGCATTGGAATAGCTCGCTCACTGAACTGTGCTGTGTGAAGTTTCATCTAGTGATTTGTTGTGCCCTTGAGAATGAACAAATATGGAACAAAATTGGCAACCTGAAGCACGTATTGGCAAGATCATGCCAGTTCACTTGTGAGCTAAACTAATTAGACTCCACAGTTGGAAGCCTAATTAATTCAACGGAAAGAATGTGATATGGTACAATTTATCACATAAAAAGAGCTAACCTGATGAGAATGAGTTCCAAACACCATATGTTTTGTCCCATAATTGTTCACCTGAAAATCACAGTTGAGTAGCTGTGATAGTGGATTAGCAGCGGCTTATGAGTTCAATTCCCACCCTGGTTTTTTGTCAAACTGAACTCAATAAATTTGAACATTTTGAGGCTAATCCTTGAAAAGCTGGATTGTTGTAAACACCCAACTGATTCATAAATGTCTTTCCGGAGGCAGTCTCCTGGCATTATCTGGTTTAATTTACACGTGCTACCAATTCCTCACTATCTGATGAGTTTTTAATATTGTCTGATGTGATCCAGTAACAATTCTTTCAGTAGAAGTCTAATTATTACCTAACTGAGGATTGATTAGAAATGCAATTTAATTGATATTTCCCTCATCCGCGAAACAGACTAGATTTTGTTTTCAGGAGTTTAATATTGAAACAGTTAGAGTGTGCCTCTGCAGTTTACCAGTCCATGAGGGGGTTGTTTCTCCACAGCCAGGTGTCTGGATTGCCATGGTAAATGCTACATAAACTGATGCATCAACCTGAACCATACAAAACAAACTCTGCTCACTGTATCTCGGATCTGCTTCAAAAGAGATGGACATTCAACTGGTGAAGAAAAGATAACAAGAGATGGCTTGTATTAAAATTTGGCCTTTGCACATACAAACACTACTTTGCCTTTCAGATATGGTGTGGTTGTAGCTAAGGAATGTATCACATTGTTTTAATTATGTCAAGAAGAACATAGCAAAGTACTCAGTTTCTCTCAGTTGGTCATAAATGTCATGTTCCTTCATCACCGACCTGTGTCGGTGCATAAACGTGCCTTTACTGTGCAGAAATGCCAGGTTGGCATGTGTTCAAAGCCAATATGATGAGTTCTTATGGTTTCATCATATAACATAGAACATAGAACAGTACAGCACAGAACAGGTCCTTAAGCCCACGACCATTGATCCTCATGTAAGGTAAACCTAATGTACGAACCCTCAAATATCTGTGACCATATGCATGTCCAGCAGTCTCTTAAATATCCCCAATGACCTTGCTTCCACAACTGCTGCTGGCAACGCATTCCATGCTCCCACAACTCTCTGCATAAAGAACCCACCTCCGACATCCCCTCTATACTTTCCGCCAAACAGCTTAAAACTATGACCCCTCATGTTAACAATTTCTGCCCTGGGAAAAGGTCTCTGGCTATTAATTCTATCTATGCCTCTCATTATCTTGTACACTTCAATTAGGTCACCTCTCTTCCTTCTTTTTCCAATGAAAAAAGTCCGACCTCAGTCAACCTCTCTTCGTAAGATAAGCCCTCCATTCCAGGCAGCATCCTGGTAAACCTCCTCTGAACCCTCTCCAAAGCATCCACATCTTTCCTATAATAGGGCGACCAGAACTGGACACAGTGTTCCAAGTGCTGTCTAACCAAAGTTTTATAGAGCTGCAACAAGATCTCATGGCTCTTAAACCCAATCCCCCTGTTAATGAAAGTCAAAACACCATATGCTTTCTTAACAACCCTGTCCACTTGGGTGGCAATTTTAAAGGATCTATGTACCGGCACACCAAGATCCCGCTGTTCCTCCACACTGCCAAGAATCCTGTCTTTAATCCTGTACTCAACTTTCAAGTTCGACCTTCCAAAATGCATCACTTCGCATTTATCCAGGTTGAACTCCATCTGCCACCTCTCAGCCCATCTCTGCATCCTGTCAATATCACGCTGCAGCCAATAACAGTCCTCTATACTGTCAATGACACCTCCAATCTTTGTGTCGACTGTAAACTTGCCAACCCATCCTTCAATCTCCCCATCCAAGTCATTAATAAAAATTACAAAGAGTAGAGGCCCAAGAACAGAGCCCTGTGGAACACCACTCATCACTGACTTCCAGGCAGAATACTTTCCTTCCACTACCACTCGCTGTCTTCTGTCGACCAGCCAATTCTGTATCCAGACAGCTAAATTTCCCTGTATCCCATTCCTCCTGAACTTCTGCATGAGCCTACCATGGGAAACCTTATCAAATGCCTTGCTGAAGTCCATATACACCACATCCACCGCTCGACCGTCATCAACTTATCTAGTAACATCCTCAAAGAACTCAATAAGATTTGTGAGGCATGACTTGCCCCTGACAAAGCCGTGCTGACTGCATTTAATCAAGCCATGCTCTTCCAAATAGTCATAAATCCTATCCCTCAGAATCCTTTCTAACACCTTGCAGAGGACAGATGTGAGATTGATTGGTTTGTAATTGCCGGGGATTTCCCTATTTCCTTTCTTGAAGAGAGGAATTACATTTGTCTCCCTCCAATCCTCAGGTACGACTCTGGTGGAGAGCAAGGATACAAAGATTTCACAAGCGGCGAAGTAATCACATTTCTCCCTTCCCAAAGCAACCGAGGACAAATCTGGTCTGGACTTGGCGACTTGTCAATCTTAATGTTTGTCAACATTTTCAGCTCATCAGCTTCCTCAATGCTTACCTGCTCCTCAATGGTTTCATTCACTACAAGGTCCTTTTCTTTAGTAAAGACAGAAGCAAAAAACTCATTTAGGGCTTCCCCTACCTCCTCAGACTCTATACACAAGTTCCCAATGCTATCCCTGATTGGCCCTACTCTTTCTTTGATCATTCTCTTATTCCTCACTTCATGGATTTCTATCTTTTAACATGTTGACACCTCAAATATTATCATGAAGTGACTTGACCCAATGTCTGAAACATCGATTTTCCTGCTCCTTGGATGCTGCCTGACCTGCTGTGCTTTTTCAGTACCACACTCTCGACTTTGATCTCCAGCATCTGCAGGTCTCACTTTCTTCCACTGGAAATAAAGCCCTGCTATTCCTGCTGGAGTCAACACGAAAGTTAAGGATTTGATAAAATTATGCAAAATTCCCTAATTTACTCCTCTTTTAGACACAAATTGTCAAAAATCATAGACTAGTTTTCTCTCCAGGGTAAGAGTAGAGGGTTGGTGAGATCAGTTGATTTGACAGCTGGTTTACAATACAGCATAATATTGACAGTTTGGGTTCAATTCCTGCATTAGTTGAAGTTACCATGAAGGTCCCACCCCCAATCTGAGGCATGGTGACTCTCAGACTAAACTCACTATCAATCATCAATCTCTAATAAGGGAGTGGCACTGAGGTGACTTTGCCTGAATAAGAATGGCTATTTACTGCAAATAAATACATTCTAACAACTATGAACAATTAACATATGACTGAATCAGTTAAAACTCTGAGTTCCTTAGAAATTCAGCCTAACTGCATAGATAGACATGAAAATAAAGCATTGCTTTTCGGAATGGAGGGGAAAACTAGAAAGACAGTCCATGGGTGACTGCCCCATTGTTGGCTGAGATTATCCTTTTAGCTCATCAGGACACTATTCCTTGATCTTCCTTCTCCAGGTACTTTCACTTGTTTTCGGGAGGTTTTCAGTCACTGGTTCACATTTACAAAGTCTTTGAATACCTAGTTAAAAAGCCACAGTGTACGGTAACTGATGAAGGAGAAATAAGTTGGTTTTATTTGGGATTGAGGTGATCTTACTGCAGAGAAAAGGAACAATTCCTTCCCTTTCTGAGATCTGATGTTGAGCGTTGCTGTCAGGCAGAAGGCACGGACGGACCCTGCACGGACTCCGGACTACATTCCCTCTGCTCAGAAGGCCTTAATCCTCAATATCTGGTCACCATTTCACAACCAATTTGTTGGTGAAATCTCCAGTCACACACATCCTGCTGGCTTCAGCTTGGCTTGTAAGTATACTTCCTGAAACTGTAAAAAAAACCTTACAATCAGAGTCAAGCTGTTTGCTTTTTAAATGTCCAGCAATCCTTCAACAACTCCTTCCCAATTAATAATACAGACAAATAAAATGATACGGTCTAGAAAGTTGATACACTATGCTTGATAATGCTTTCCCTTAAGGTTGATAAAGAGTTTTCAGGAGAGGTCACACAGAGCAGGATAACTATGAGAAGAGTATGAAGGAGGATATAAGTTGTGGCTACTCTGATACAGGCCACTTTACATCATCATTCAATCTTCAAATGACTCCCATTGATTTACGATTAGCTATTCCCCTAAAGTGAACAGTTGAATTTATTTATAATTATTATCTCAGTGATATTTGAACTGCTCCTGATTTTGCATAATAAAAAATATGCTTAGGAAAAGTATCTGTCATGTTGAAATATAAACGTTTATATGATCCCAAAGGAAGGAGTCAACTGTGGAATCGATCTTACGTAGTTGCCTGTAGCCATGGATAAAACCTCTGGCAACTATAACAAATCAAAATAAGGAAGGTTGAATTGCATCTTTTACCAATGTAAAACTGGTCCAGAAGATTAAGTCAGATCAAATCCACATTAAGATGATGTTGAAGACGTAAACCACGTGATCATTTCTTGATACGTAGCCCAATGGAGAAAGAGTATGTCAATGATGATGACGTACATGATGATGCTGCTCTGACATCATGGTCACATGTTATCAAGATGTAAAATCAAGAATTGAAGCATTGTCCGAGAAAGCTGTACCAAGTATTATGTACATCAGAGTGTAAGTAATGAGTTTACAAGATCTAATGAGAGTGAGGGAGAGTTATTCTCAGTTAAGGGTAAGATTGAGATGGAGCAGACTCAGAGCAGTTGCAATCTAGTTAGATAGATGGTCTCAAGAGTGCAGTTGACACACCAACACCACAGAGAGCACATGGGAGATCGAGTCCACAAAGAGACAACAATGCAGGCTTAGGGCTAACCAACCAAACCATAAATACAGAAGGAGCAGCCTGCCAGCATTGCTGTTTGTTCATAGTGGATGCCTCCTCAAAAAATTGTGAATTTGGTCAGACACAACCTTCCCATGGTTAAGACAGCCCTTGATTAATTTGTACCTTCCTAAAGGATGTTTTGTATTGTCATTTTGGATTTTTTTCCAGTAATATGTCCACCACCAAGTTTAGGCTGAGAGACTAATAATTACTCAGAAATATGTCTTCCTCCTTTTTCAGATAATGGGGGACAGTGGATGTACCTCCGAGAAACCAACCTTAACATTCCCCTTGTAGTGAGGTCAATGGAAGGGAAACCATGTGCATAGTGAGAAGCTGGTTCCCTTCTGCCTGCGTTTCACCAGCTCGCAGAGTTAAAATGGCACCACTTCTATCCGCTGAGGAGCAGAGTAAGTGGAAATTGCTCAGCAAAGCTCAAGCCTCTCAAATGTGACAACTAACCCTCAGTTACTTTGTTTCTAATGATCTGGAATAGTTTTCTTTGAACTGTCCGAGGCCCCCACACAGGTTTATTCCTCCATTGGGCCTACTGATGGAGATAATCATGCTTCGGCCCTAACACAATAAAAACTGCCACTTTGGCTTTGCTTTAAGGTTGCCCCCTGACGATGACATCGTTTGGGGATTTTGAAAATGAATGATCCGAATGAGCCATTTCCCAGGAATACTCTAAACCTATTTGGTATGTTTTGCAGCAGACTGGACTTTTCAGGATGGTTGGGCAAACTACATCTCAAGGTGCCCCAATCATGTGCCACATTACATACTGAGACAGTTTCCTACCCTTACATCACCCTTAGAGATATTAAACATGTCATAAATATGTGACCGGTGATGCCACAATGTCATCATATCATTCACTGTGTACTCTTGATGTTAAAATTTGAGAGTCGAAAAGTGTGGCGCTGGATGAGCACAGCCGGTCAGGCAGCAACCGAGGAGCAGGAGAGTCGACATTTTGGGCATAAGCCCTTCATCAGGAATGTGGCGGGGGGAAGAGGGCTGACAGATAAGTTGGTAGATATAGGTGAGGGGTGATGGTGATATGTCCGAGGGAAGGGTGGAGCAGATAGGTGGGAAGGAAGATGGACAGGTAGGACAGATCAATAGGGCAGTGCCAAGTTGGAGGATTGGATCTGGGATGAAGTGGGGGGAGGGGAGATGAGGAAACTGGTGAAATCAATGTTGACACCGTGTGGTTGGAAGGTTCCAAAATGGAAGATGAGGCGTTCTTCCTTCAGATGTCGGGTGGGTTGGATTTGGTGTTAGAGGAGGCCCAGAACTTGCATGTCCTTGGCAGAGTGGGAGGGGCAGTTGAAGTGGTTGGCCACAGGGCGGTGGGATTATTTGGTGCATGTGTCCCAGAGATGTTCCCTGAACCATTCTGTGAGTTGGTGTCCTGCCTCCTCAATGTAGAGGAGAACACATCGAATGCATCAGACACAGTAGGTGAGGTGTTTGGATATGCAGGAAGATCTCTGCCAGATGTGGAAGGATCCTTTGTGGCCTTGGACAGAGATGGGGGGGAGGTTTGGGCGCAGGTTTTACACCTCTTGTGGCAGCAAAGGAATGTACTGAGAGTGGAGGGTGGTTTGGTGGTGGGCTTGGATCTAACGAGGGAATCGTAGAGGGAATGGTCTGTGTGGAATGCAGAT
>NW_025208310.1:13000-14367 GCF_004010195.1 Chiloscyllium plagiosum | reverse complement strand
CCCTTCGCAGAGATCCTGAAGGTTATTACAAGTGAAGCAAAAGCCGGAATTGCTGGAAGAGCTCAGCAGTTCTGGCAGCGTCTGTGGAGGGAAATCGGAGTTAACGTTTCGCGGCCGGTTCCGAGGAAGGCTCTCCGGACCTGAGACATTAACCCGGATTTCTCTCCCCGGGACTCCGCTAAACCTCTCCAGCGATTCCCTGGTCTCTGACTTACAGCAGGCGCAATGCTTCGGGTTTTAATTCCAGCGGAACCCTTTCTGTGCGGAGACAGCATATCTCCTCAGTCTGTGTGCTGTGTTTGAGTCATCTCCCTCTGACCTGGCCCTCTGTTCCCAGCGTCCAAACCCCACTCGCTCCCCGAACCCATCAATCCCGTCTCTCGGACAGAGGGCGCTCCCGGTAAATTGTGTTACCTGGTTCGGGGAGACGTTTCACTGTCAGGAGCAACACCGTCCAACTGAGGGTCAGTCCTTAAAACCCTCCTGTGGCTCAGGTACGGACTCAAACCAGTACAGATGTCCAAAGTGCGCTCTCTCCAAACAGAGATGTCAAAATATTTGCTCATGGGACAAACTCTCCATGTCACGGGTCATCCAAATGAACCTTGTGTGGACTTTGTCTATTTACCCTATCCAGGCCCCTCATGATTTTATAAACCTCTATAAGGTCACCCCTCAGCCTCCGACGCTCCGGGGAAAACAGCCCCAGCCTGTTCAGCCTCTCCCTGTAGCTCAGACCCTCCAACCCTGGCAACATCCTGGTAAATCTTTTCTGAACCCTTTCAAGTTTCCCAACATCTTTCCTGTAGCAGGGAGACCAGGATTGCGCACACCATTCCAACAGCGGCCTGACCAATGTCCTGTACGGCCGCACCATGACCTGCTTGTCCTGATCAGCAGCTTTTATCAGCTTCCATTCGCCTTGGAGCTGTCCTGGTTCATCTGCCTGAAGCTTGTGCCCATTACAGTAGGAATCCCAGTGTGGGTTCGACAGAGAGAGGAGCTGTCCCTTCTGGTGAGCTGCCACTGAGGAGCAGGGAGACAGAGAGTCACTGCTCTTCACAAAACTGCACCCTCATTGTCCCAAACTCTGAGAGATTTCACTTGGGAAAGGTGGGAGTCTCCTCTCCAACTGTAATTGAGCCAAAGAATATGTGTGTGTGTGTGTGTGTGTGTGTGTGGGGTGGGAGGGGCGGGGCTGTGTGGGTGTGTGTGAGTGTGGGTGTGAGTGTGAGAGTGTGGGGGGTGTGTGTGTGTATGTGAGCATGTGCGTGTGTGTCAGCATGTGCGTGTGTGTATGTGTGTCTGTGAGCATATGTGTGTGAGCATGTGTGTGTGCATGAGAGCATGTGTGCGTGTGTGTGAGT
>NW_025208310.1:11851-12901 GCF_004010195.1 Chiloscyllium plagiosum | reverse complement strand
TCCATCTGCCACTTCTCAGCCCATTGGCCCATCTGGTCCAGATCCTGTTGTAATCTGAGGTAACCCTCTTCGCTGTCCACTACACCTCCAATTTTGGTGTCATCTGCAAACTTACTAACTGTACCTCTTATGCTCACATCCAAATCCATCTTGATCATGTCCACTGCTTGGCCCCAGTCAATCCTCCTCATTACTCCTTCAATAAAACGGGAATGGGATATTTGGGTCAGCATGGACGGGTTGGACCGAAGGGTCTGTTTCCATGCTGTACATCTCCATGACTCTATGACTCCGTGTTACAGGATCATAGAATTCCTTCAGTGTGGAAACAGGCCATTTGGCCCAACGAATCCACACCGACCCTCCGAAGAGTAATTAATAAACTCTGAACAGCTTCACTCACTGAACACCAGTATCTTCAACTAACTCCTGATCCCATTCCAGCCTTGGGACAAACACGGAGTAAAGGAGGTGAATTCCCGAGGGGAGGGGAGAGGGACAGCCCTTGGCATCGAGGCTGCATTCGACCGAGTGTGGCATCACAGAGCCCTGGCAAAACTGGTATCGATGGGTATCGGGGGCAAACTCTACGCTGGTCCAAGTCATACCTGGCACACAGGAAGATGGTTGTTGGAGGGTCAGTCACTTCAGCTGTCAGCGTGTATGTGTCTGTGCAAGTGTGTGTGTGTTCACGCGTGTGTGTTCATGTGTGTGTTCATGTGTGTGTGTGTGTTCACGCGTGTGTGTTCATGTGTGTGTGTGTGTGTTCACGCGTGTGTGTTCATGTGTGTGTGTGTGTTCACGCGTGTGTGTTCATGTGTGTGTGTGTTCACGCGTGTGTGTTCATGTGTGTGTGAGTGTGTGTGTGTGTTCACGCGTGTGTGTTCATGTGTGTGTGTGTGTGTGTGCAATTAAAAATGAGTTTGTATTAATGTCTGTACATCTGAGAATGTTACCTCAGGATCTGGACCAGATGGGCCAATGGGCTGAGAGGGGGCAGGTGCAGTTTAAATAGCACACACACACTCACACTCACTCACACACACACAC
>NW_025208310.1:9560-11463 GCF_004010195.1 Chiloscyllium plagiosum | reverse complement strand
TGTGAATGTGGGTCTGTGTGAGTGTGGGTCTGAGTGTGTGAGTGTGTGTGGGTGTGTGAGTGTGTGTGGGTGTGTGAGTGTGTGTGGGTGTGTGTGTGTATCCATTTCTGGGACAATGGGTGTGTGTGTGTCCCAACAATAAGCCTGTTGTACATTTTAAATTTAAGGTATGTCAAATCCTGATTAAGCTGTGAACATCAGTGCGGTTTTCATTATGTGACGTGGATAAACATTCTTTGTTGAAACTCACTGACCGTGAGGAATAAATTGGAAGCTTTGTCATTTCAATCCCTTTGGGCAAACAATGGTATCATTTGTTGGCGATAATGTTGGTGAGGGTGGGAATGAAGTTAGAGACAACAGCAGGAACGCTGCAGGATGGAGGTGTTTCCTGACAATTAAGAACAAAATTTCTCCTTTACCAGGAGAGTATTCCAAGAGGGATAAATGTGAGCGGTGAATTAGTCAGTTGGAACTTTGAGAAGCAATTTTACTGATCGATACTGATCGATAATGTTCATTGAAGCCAACATCCCACGGCAGAAATAAGATATCCGCCCGAACCCAACTCCTTTTTTTAAAATTATTTTAACAGGATGACCGTGTGCCTGGTTAGCCCAGAATTTATTGCCCATCTCTAGTTGCCCCAGAGGCCAGTTGAGAGTCAACCACATGGCTGTAGGGCTGGAATCACATGTAGCTTCCATCCCTGAAGAACTGGATGAGTTTTTCCCACAATTGGCAACAGATTTGCAGGAATCATTGACATTCTTCATTCCGGATATTTCTTGAATTCAAATTCCACCTTTTGCCACGGTGGGATTAGAACCCGGGTGCCCAGGACATTACCCGGATCTCTGGGATTAACAGTTCACCGATAATACCACATGGCCATCACTTGCCCCTAGATGTTGAACTCACTCACGGTAGGATACACTCATAAAGTCATCAGAATCATAGAGACGTACAGCACGGAAACAGACCCTTCGGCCCATCGCGTCCGTGCTGACCCAGATATCCCAACCCAATCTCGTCCCACCTGCCAGCACCCACCCCATATCCCTCCAAACCCTCCCTATTCATATACCCATCCAGATGCCTTTTAAATGCTGTCATTGTACCAGCCTCCACCACTTCCTCTGGCAGCTCATTCCATACACGTACCACCCTCTGGGTGAAAAAGTTGCCCCTTAGGTCTCTTTTATATCTTTCCCCTCTCACCCTAAACCTATGCCCCTCTAATTCTGGACTCCCCCACTCCAGGGAAACGGCTTTGCCTATTTATCCTATCCGTGCCCCCCATAATTTTGTAACCTCTATAAGGTCACCCCTCAGCCTCCGACGCTCCAGGGAAAACAGCCCCAGCTTGTTCAGCCTCTCCCTGTAGCTCAAATCCTCCAACCCTGGCAACATCCTTGTAAATCTTTTCTGAACCCTTTCAAGTTTCACAACATCTTTCCGATAGGAAGGAGACCAGAATTGCACACAATATTCCAACAGTGGCCTAACCAATGTCCTGTACAGCCGCAACATGACCTCCCAACTCCTGTACTCAATGCACTGACCAATAAAGGAAAGCATACCAAACGCTGCCTTCACTATCCTATCTACCTGCGACTCCACTTTCAAGGAGCTATGAACATGCACTCCAAGGTCTCCACCATTCTAAGGGTGGGAAATAACTTTATCCAAGTTTATAGAATCCCTCCAGTCCAGAAAGAGGTCACTCTGCCCATTCAGGAGGGTTCCCTCAGATTACAACAGGATCTGGACCAGATGGGCCAATGGGCTGAGAAGTGGCAGATGGAGTTTAATTCAGATAAATGTGATGTGCTGCATTTTGGGAAAGCAAATCTTAGCAGGACTTATACACTTAATGGTAAGGTCCTAGGGAGTGTTGCTG
>NW_025208310.1:3140-9306 GCF_004010195.1 Chiloscyllium plagiosum | reverse complement strand
TTATAGAGGTTTATAAAATCATGAGGGGCATGGATAGGGTAAATAGACAAAGTCTTTTCCATGGGGTGGGGGAACTAGAGGGGCATAGGTTTAGGGTGAGAGGGGAAAGGTATAAAAGGGGACCTAAGGGGCAACTTTTTCACGCAGAGGGTGGTACGTGTGTGGAATGAGCTGCCAGAGGAAGTGGTGGAGGCTGGTACAATGACAGCATTTAAAAGGCATCTGGATGGGGATATGAATAGGAAGGGTTTGGAGGGATATGGGCCAAGTGCTGGCAAAATGGGACTAGATTAGGTTAGGCTATCTGGGTCGGCATGGATGAGTTGGGCCGAATGGTCTGTTTCCCTGCTGTATAACTGTATGACTCTGAAATGCTGGACTTTCAACTTTCTCGTAATTGTTTTGCTTCTAAGAATTTGTCCTGAATGTTCTGTTCCTGGGGACCTTTGTGTCTAAGATGCCGCTGTAAATGGGGATTTGTAATCTGTTCTCTGTCCCGGTATGACAATAAAGCTAACTCCGTTCAGGATTAGCGGACACACAGCGTGTGAATACTGTTGTTTGTTCAGGGAGTGAGCTGGCTGTGTAAGTTGAAAAACCAGTTTGTTGGTTATCGACACAGAACATCACAGAGTGGTCCACCACATTGTACCCACAGAGTGAGACCTCCAGCAATAAGACTGGTCCGAACCACAATGGTTTCCCTTTAACACTGTTAGACATCCTGGGTTCAAACACTGTGTTTATTCACAGTTGGGACCTGGGTGGTCCCATATGTATTGCCCCGTCCCTAGTTGCCCCACCCCTTGAGAAGGTGGGGATGAACTGCCTTCTTGACGTCCACTTGCCCTTAGGGAGGGCAATACAACACAGGAACAGGCCCTTCGGCCCTCCAAGCCTGTGCTGACACATTCTGCCCTTCCATACTAAAACTGGCTCCACTTACAGGATCCGTATCCCCCCCATTCCCTTCCCATTCCCGTATCCGTCCAGGGGAATGCTGTTAAAGTATCTGCTTACTCTGGCAACACGTTCCAGGTGAAAGTGAGGATTGCAGATGCTGGAGATCAGAGTCTAGCTGAGAGTGGTGCTGGAAAAGCACAGCAGGTCAGGCAGCATCCGAGGAGCAGGAGGATCGACGTTTCGGGGATAAGCCCTTCATCAGGAATGCATTTTCCAGGCACTCACCCCCCCTTTGTGTGAAAAACCTGCCGCGTCCATCTCTTTTAAACCTCCCCCCGCCCCCCCACCAACACCTCGCACCTTGAACTTGTGTCCCCCATTGACTGACCCCTCCACCCTGGGGAAAAAGCCTAATTACTTTCCACTCTGTCCACGCCATTCACAATCTCATAAACCCCCCTCCCTCAACCTCCTGCGTTCCAGTGAAAACAAACCCAGCCTATCCAACCTTTCTCCATCGCTGACATCCCCCGGACAAGGCAGCATCCTGGGAAACCTCTTCTGTCCCTGCTCCAAAACATCCATGTCCTCCTGGTAAAGTCATAGAGCTGTGCAGCACAGAAACAGACCCTTCGGCCCAACCTGTCCATACTGACCCAGATATCCCAACCCAATCTAGTCCGACCTGCCAGCACTTGGCCCGTATCCCCCCAAACCCTTCCTATCCATATCCCCATCCAGATGCCTTTTAAATGCTGTCATTGTACCAGCCTCCACCACTTCCTCTGGCAGCTCATTCCATACACGTACCACCCTCTGGGTGAAAAAGTTACCCCTCAGGTCCCTTTTATATCTTTCCCCTCTCACCCTAAATCCATGGACTCCCCCACCCCAGGATGAAGACGTTGTCTGTTTACCCTATCCATGCCCCTCGTGATTTTATAAACCTCTATAAGGTCACCCCTCAGCCTCCGACGCTCCAGGGAAAGCAGCCCCAGCCTGTTCAGGTAGCGTGGGGACCAGGGGTGTGTGCAGTAAGAGTTTTCCAGGATTTAAACACTGACAAAAGGGGTGCTCTCTGAAATGGCTGGGCGAGACAGACAGTTCAAAGGGGCAGTTAGGTTGAGATGACAAACACTAGCCTCTTTAGCACTGACCAATGGAAGGAGGAAGGAAATGGGTTCAAATCTCTGGAGGGACTGTCCCAGGGATCATGAGTTGCAACTTTTAACAATCGCTACACCCTGGCACAGAGAGGGACAACTACAGATCCTAATTTGCCAATTTCACAACGAGGGTGTTTCTGTTGGAACAGGCTACGAGGAAGTTGGACACAGCAGAGAGTCACAGACAGATTCTGCACAGAAATCACTGCACCTCTAGCTCGGGGAAGGAGAGGGGACCGACTGAATCGCACAAGGGGAACCGGGAATCGGTGACCCAGAGGGATCTGGTGCGTAGATCATTAAAACGTTACAGCACGACACAGCAGATCGTCAGAACACTGGCGCAGATCACCGGAACTCTCTCCGAGGGATCTGGGGTTGTGCTGCAGGTCAGTAGATCCCTGAAGGTGACAGGGCAGGTCACTAGAGTAGTTAGGGAGATGAGGAAAAGGTTCAGAAAAAGGGTGTTGCCAGGGTTGGAGGGTTTGAGCTACAGGGAGAGGCTGAACAGGCTGGGGCTGTTTTCCCTGGAGCGTCGGAGGCTGAGGGGTGACCGTATAGAGGTTTATAAAATCATGAGGACGCACACACGCTCATTCACACACACACTCTCTGTCTCCCTGCTCCTCAGTGGCATCTCACCAGAAGGGACAGCTCCTCTCTCTGTCGAACCCACACTGGGATTCCTACTGTAATGGGCACAAGCTTCTGGCAGATGAACCAGGACAGCTCCAAGGCGAATGGAAGCTGATAAAAGCTGCTGATCGGTACAAGCAGGTCATGGTGCGGCCGTACAGGACATTGGTCAGGCCGCTGTTGGAATATTGTGTGCAATCCTGGTCCCCCTGCTACAGGAAGGATGTTGTGAAACTTGAAAGGGCTCAGAAAAGATTTACAAGGATGTTGCCAGGGTTGGAGGGTCTGAGCTACAGGGAGAGGCTGAACAGGCTGGGGCTGTTTTCCCCGGAGCGTCGGAGGCTGAGGGGTGACCTTATAGAGGTTTATAAAATCATGAGGGGCATGGATAGGGTAAATAGATAATCTAATCTAATCTAATCTTATAGAGGTTTACAAAATCATGAGGGGCATGGATAGGGTAAATAGACAAGGTCTTTTCCCTGGGGTGGGGATGTCCAGAACTAGAGGGGCATAGGTTTAGGGTGAGAGGGGCAAGATTTAAAAGAGACCTAAGGGGCAACTTTTTCACCCAGAGGGTGGTACGTGTGTGAAATGAGCTGCCAGAGGATGTGGTGGAGGCTGGTACAATGACAGCATTTAAAAGGCACCTGGATGGGGACATGGATAGGAAGGGTTTGGAGGGATATGGGCCGGGTGCTGGCTAATGGGACTGGATTAGGTTGTGATATCTGGGTCAGTATGGAGGAGGCAGGCTGAATGGTCTGTTTCCCTGCTGTAGACCTCTCTATCCAAAGTGATACAAAGCCTGGTTAGACCTGAGGTTTCTGGGAGCCACATCTTTACGAAGGGAATAAAGGCCTTGGAGGGAAAATCAGGAATTTTCCCAGAATGCCTGGGCTTAAATCACAGGAGTGATCCCACAATTTGAGCGTTGGGATCATTGGATCGAAGGATTTCGAAACATTCCTGTGACCGTCCAGGGGCCAGCAGAGATAATCGACCGAGTTGGGGGGGGTTGGTGGAGGTGGGGAAGAGACTCGAGATCAGGGTCAGACTTTACGGGAATCAAACACGTCCTCAAGGGAGAAATTTGGGAGCGTTCACCACACGGCACTGGGCCTACCGTTAATTTCAAAGCGGGAGATTTCGGTGACTCAAGGTTATTCAGGGCTGTGTGGGGGTGGGGGAGGAGGCGAGGGTAGGAACCATCCCCATGAGCGACAGAACGGGGCCGAATGGCCTCCTCCCACAGAGAGGACGGTGGGAGATTGGGAATGTCGGAAAGTCGCAGCGGGAGTAAGGCATTCGGAGAGAGGAATCCCTCCCGCCCTCCCTCCCACAGCGAATATAATCCCAACTGATCCAGTCTCTCTCTCTCTCTATCCATTAGAGACAGGAATCCATCTGGAAAACCTTCCCTGCTCTCCCTCCATCACCAGAATGTCCCTCATAGACTCATACAGTCACAGAGCACGGAAACAGGCCTTTCAGTCCGACTCCCCCTTAGGTCCCTTTTATATCTTTCCCCTCTCACCCTAAACCTATGCCTCTCTAGTTCTGGACTCCCCCTCTCCAGGGAAATGGCTTTGCCTATTTATCCATGCCCCCCATAATTTTATAAACCTCTATAAGGTCACCCCTCAGCCTCCGACGCTCCAGGGAAAACAGCCCCAGCCTGTTCAGCCTCTCCCTGTAGCTCAAACCCTCCAACCTCCTTGTAAATCTTTTCCGAACCCTTTCAAGTTTCACAACATCCTTCCTGTAGCAGGGAGACCAGAATTGAACACAATATTCCTCATATAAGGGGATCACATGCCCCACTCCAAACTGCACCCACAATCCTCCAGGGCTCGTCTGCCCAGCCAGCACCACCCTGACCAGGTCTGTCCCTCTTTGAGACACCGGTCCCACTGACCCAGGACTCCATCGCCCAGCCAGGAAAAATATCGCAGTCACGGCCGGAAGGGCTCGTTCAGAAACGTCGAGGCTGGGATGGAGAGATTTCCAGTTTCTGGATGATGATTTATTGACCACCATGAGCAACACGGTTGAAAACGTACATCAAACAGCTTCACCCCCCCCCCGCCGCCTCCCCACGCTGCCCACTCTCACCACAAAATCCGGCTCCATTCAAAATGTGGCAAGAATTGAAAGACAGGTCTGCGAAAGGACATCTGTCCTCGTTTAGTCTCCTCCACAGCAAGGCCTGAGCTGACCTGCCCACAGCACCCGCTCCACACCCACCGACTCAGGGGTCCCTGCTCTTCAGACACAATCTCCGCGTGATTGTTCCTCTGCCGCCTCGATGCCAGGTCGTGTTCCGGACCCACACTCGCCCTGCAACCCAGGCTCCGGACCTACCACAACGAGGAGTCCCAGGCTCTGGGCCTATCATAGCCAGGAGTCCCAGGCGTCGGGCCTATCATAGCCAGGAGTCCCAGGCTCTGGGCCTATCATAGCCAGGAGTCCCAGGCTTCGGGCCTATCATAGCCAGGAGTCCCAGGCGTCGGGCCTATCATAGCCAGGGGTTGCTGCCGCCTTGCTGATACCTGGGGGTCTCTGCTCTGGGCCCACCAGAACAAGGAATCCCAGGCTGTGGGCCGACCACAACCAGGCTCCACCATCAGGCCACCTCACCAGCTCACTCTCCTCCTCCATGTCACCCCTTCCCAGCCGCTGACGAAAGGAAGCAGATGAAGACAAAGAAAGAAGACGGAAAGGGTGAGGGAAGAAGGGAGGAAGCGGCCGAATGAAGCGCACGGGCCCGGGAGCACGAACACAGCCTACCCCGAGGGTGTGGCGGCCATCTTGAACTGTCATCTGGGCATGACAGAGGGGGGTGTGGGTGGCTGGAGAAAGGACACAGGTCTGAGCGAGAGGGAGAGTTTTCGAGGGGCCGAACGGTAGCCAGTGAGGCAGAGCATGTGGTTAACCGCGTGGAAAGTCTTTCTGTAGGGGCCCAGTGACAAATGTTTACAGCGATCAAGCCCCGTGGAAAATGTGAGTCACTGACAGGGTGGTCACGTGATTGTGGTTAGCGTCTCAATCTGGTTTCTGTCAAATCTCGCTTGGGCTTCGATGAAAGTAACAGTTGCCAAGCGATGAGAGGGGATATTTGAATTTGTCTTCACCGACCCGCTCCCTCCCCTGTACCGCCCCGCCCCCACCCTCTACTTCCTCATCGGCTGGGCCCCACTCTCCTGTGACTGAGGTGATATCGCTGCCTCCTGACGGACACCCACTGAAGCCCCCCTCTGCCCCGATGCTGACACGCGTGAAACTCGAGCCCTGGCGAGGGTACCTCAGGTTGGTATATCCCCCCCCCCCCCCACCACCACCATCCCGGGGAGGAGACAGGCAGCTAGCACAATGCACGAAGACTTGGCGGCCAGGGGTAGGGGCGTAGCACGGGTGAGGGTCGGTCTCCCTCCGGTGATCGAAGGAGGGAGAGGTCGGTG
>NW_025208310.1:0-1975 GCF_004010195.1 Chiloscyllium plagiosum | reverse complement strand
TGTCGGAGGGTCAGTGCTGAGGGAGTGTGTCGGAGGGTCAGTGCTGAGGGAGTGTGTCGGAGGGTCAGTGCTGAGGGAGTGTGTCGGAGGGTCAGTGCTGAGGGAGTGTGTCGGAGGGTCAGTGCTGAGGGAGTGTGTCGGAGGGTCAGTGCTGAGGGAGTGTGTCGGAGGGTCAGTGCTGAGGGAGTGTGTCGGAGGGTCAGTGCTGAGGGAGTGTGTCGGAGGGTCAGTGCTGAGGGAGTGTGTCGGAGGGTCAGTGCTGAGGGAGTGTGTCGGAGGGTCAGTGCTGAGGGAGTGTGTCGGAGGGTCAGTGCTGAGGGAGTGTGTCGGAGGGTCAGTGCTGAGGGAGTGTGTCGGAGGGTCAGTGCTGAGGGAGTGTGTCGGAGGGTCAGTGCTGAGGGAGTGTGTCGGAGGGTCAGTGCTGAGGGAGTGTGTCGGAGGGTCAGTGCTGAGGGAGTGTGTCGGAGGGTCAGTGCTGAGGGAGTGTGTCGGAGGGTGTGGATGATCCTGTGTTTTGTATAGAGCCTCAGTTGTTTTGCACACATTTGCATTTCGCACCCACAGGTGAGAGAGAATGCGATCGTCTTTCTCAGTGAATGTTTCCTCTGTGTTTGATTTTGTGCTGTTCAGTCCCTTCATTACAACATCCTGCTGAACTGTTTTGACCTTCGCCTGATGGCAATCAGCCCCGTTTCCTACCTTGGTGTGTGGTTTATCTCTTGCTATTTTGGCTTCGTGCGACCGAGTGCAGTTCCTGTTTTTATCTCGCTGGGCTTTCTCGTTACAACTTTGCTCTGCTTAACCACTTCCAAGAATTGTGGGAAATCTTGCTGCGATTGGACAAGGTTAGACCACTCGCTGGCGTCCTCTCTCTGTGTGTGTGTGTGTGTGGTTTTGGGGGACAGGGGATGTTTCTTAACCGAGGAACGATGTTCTGATGATGGAGGGAGAGCGGCGAAAGCTTTCCCAGACCCATTCCCGGGACTGACAGTCAGAGGCCAGACTGACGCTGAGTGGTCCAGAGCCAGAAGTTTTCACGAAGGAGTTAGATCTGTCCCTCAGGGCTAAAGGGATCACAGGAAGACAGGGGAGAGCAGGGATGATCAGCCATCATCCTTATCGAATGGTAGAACAACTTGGAAGGGCCGAATGGCCCATCCTCCTCCTGCTTTCTCTGACTGTGTGGCTCTAGGAGCTGCTGCAGGACGGTCAGCCCCTCCAGCCTGGTTCATTAGGATCACCTGGTAACCTGAGCCCCCCACGCCCACCTCCCTCCTCATAACCTTTGACCTGACCCTCCTTTGTTGGTCAAGGATCTCTCGACCCCTGTGTCAATATTTAAACAGTTAAACACATCTGATGTCCCATTGCTGTTGAAGGAATTGTGTTCCCAGGAGGCATGACCCTCGGAGACAGAAAAGAGAGAGAGAATCTGTACTGATCTTCAGCTTTTTAAACTGAGTCCTCGCTGGTCTGGACTATTCCACAAGGGAAGCATCATCCAACCAAGCTCCCTGTTTCTCCCAGACGGTTGGTATGCCTTGTAGCGACATGCTCGGGTCATTTTCACTGCATCGTAACGTGTGACCTGAAGATGTGACGGTCTCAAACTCCATCTTCCCCCGGGACCACTGGAAACATGACCCTCCATTAGAGGCCATGCTCTTCCATAGCGACTAAATCACTTCATGACCAGCCCAGACACTGATGTGTCGATGACTTTGTGTAATTGGCAACTGGTCAAAACCATCTGCTGGATTCCACAATCCCCAGGTTTCTGGTGTTATGAGAGAGATCATAAGCATCGCCTCATTGGATACAGATATACTGCTGGTAGTGCCAGGCACTCAGGTTTGATTCCAACATTGTCTGTGTGCAGTTTGCATGGATCCCCCCTGTGTCTGCACAGGTTTCCTCCGGGTGCTCCAGTCTCCTGCCACAGTTCAAAAGTGTGCAGGTTAGGGTGGATTGGCCA
>NW_025208309.1:11324-14355 GCF_004010195.1 Chiloscyllium plagiosum | reverse complement strand
ATGTGCAATCTCCCTTTTGTACAGCTTTCCAGATTTTGCATAACTCCCAATCCCTCTAGCCGCCTCCCCGATCCCCAAACCCGTGTTCGATATGGAGCTGAAGAGCGCGTTCACGTTTCTCTCCCACGACACTGATTGCCATGCCACACGCCAAACGAAAAGCTGAAGACTGCGGGAACCTGCTGTGGTCAGCGCTAACAGAGCGGCCCAGCGGGAGCGTATTGGGCTCATAACCCCGAAATTAATGGATTGAAAACATCCTCTGCTCGTTGACAATTCCAGGTTTCAGTGTGTGTACTGTCCCTGCCAGAGTTCCTATATAACATAGCTCCATTCTACATATTGCATGTTGTTTCACTTTCCGCTTCCTTTCACTCAATGTATCTGAAATGAATATTTCATACTGATACACCCGGGAAATTTACACAAATGAGGAAAGACACTTGTGAAGGTCTGGAAGATCTTTTCCTGTTCTCTGTCGGTCTGCTCTGATCTCATTCACAAAATCATTTGCCAGAGCTGGGAATGAACTGGTGAAGGTGAGCGATACCAGTTGTAGAGTGCTCTATGCGCATGACGCCCTGCAGTTATTCCCTATGCTGGTTCGGACAGCAGTGTCCTCCCCGTGAAATGAAAAGCCTTGAGTGACAATTGGATCAACTTGTTCGAGACAGCATTATGACACTGACACAGTTCCGCATTATTAGGACATAGATGGCCAGTTATGAACAACCACAGAGATATACAAGCGACAGAGAGTCGCCATGAACTCGATGGGCTGAACAGCTTCTGTCGGCGCGTGAGTGACGCCACACGTTGATGCTGTCCCTCCTCCTGTCTCTGAGATAGAGTGGCTGATGGTGTAACAATGTTTCATTTTAACCCCCCCTTCCGCGTTAGAATGTCTGCAGCCCCGCAGCTCAGGGCCGTGGGGATGATTGTCAGTGACTGAGGGTTTCATTCGCATTCTCTTCATCTAGGGCAGGTGTTAACTGCTGCCCGATTGCAGCATAGAAACCGATGTCACTGTTACAAAAGCCTTTCTGCAGGATTGCTGTGAAGATGGATTCTGAACAGCAAACAGGCTGCACAAAAATGCCCTCACATGAGTTTACCTAGGGTAGAGAATCCGGAGTACATTCTGTCTTTCCCAACAGACAACTCTCAGATAAATGATATTTTCAGGAAGTTCCCAAACAAACTTGCTGATTTCCAGCACTTGATGGAACTGGCTGTGCCGATCAGAGCGAGCTTGAGAGCACATCCACACTTGCCTCCCCTCACACTGCCTGCCATTGGAGGGAAATAGCTGAATACTCTGCCGATGGGGTCCAAGCGAAAGGGACAAACAGCACTGTCCCGTGAACAAGGAGACTGAATAAGAAGGTGATATTCTTGAAACTCTTTGGAGCTTAGAAATCCGAGAGCAAAGTGTAATGTCGTTCGATCTGAGCGACTTTGAGCTGGTTTGGTGTTGGAAACGTAAGAATGTCGCCTGATCATTGCTTAGTAGCTTGAGTTAATATTGGCATGTGAGAATGTCTTACTTCAGGTCGCCATCGAGCCTTGGTTGTTTGATTTCACTTTGCCCGGTCGTCCTATCAACTGTTTGATAAAAACAAGGTGTAAATCATGAAAGTTGCACCCCTTGAAATAACGTTGAGTTCAGGGGTAATAAGTGTCATGGTAGTGGGCATTGCACAATACCACATGCGGTGAAAGTGAAACAAGTGTTTCAGGATGTTGACCCACACAATCCCACTCTGAATAGTTCCACCATCTGGATGTTTGCACAGTTCTGGGTTTGAACCTTTAAGAAGTGGACACGGGAAAGGATTGGAAACAGCGCTGAACAGGTTGATGGGAACGGCCTGGTATATGAGGAATGTCAACAATAAAGGTCATTTGGAAAGTTGGGACAGTTTTCCTTGGAGAGCAGAAGGCCGAAAGCTGGCCTTGTTAAACCTTTCCAAGACATGAGTGGGATAGACAGAGGAAATAAGGAAGGAAGAATGCTCCCTACGCCTGAAAGAATCGAGAACGATTCAGCAGATATTTAAAGTCATTAGTAAAAGAAGAAAAATATACATGAGGTGAAACGTTTTCACATAGGCAGTGGTTAGGGTCTATAAACCACAACCTGACATTGACAAAGAGGCAGTTTCAATCGAGTTACTTAAAAACTAATTCGATGTTTATGTTGAAAGTAAAAGTGTGGAGAGTTACAGGGAGAAAGCAAGAGAATGGTACCAAAAGAGAAACACATTTATCTCTGTGGAGAACCAGCACAGCTAAGGTGTTTTGTGACACATTTGTGATTCTGAGTGGAATTATAGTTAGACCAACAGAATGTAGTGAGTTAAACAACGGTGATATTGGCAAAGCCTGGACACATCGACACAGGAGGATCTTAGCCAGCATTTACATGTCACAGGGAGGATGGCGCTGCCTGATAATCCTACACGGTGTCCTGCGGATCAGACACAGCACCCTTCATTACTCAGAGAAGGTCAGGGCTCTGTAGTGCGGCCAAGCAGCCTAAACCGCAGGATTCAGATTCCAATTTGGCAGGTGGTGGAAGTTTGAATTCCACTGCTACAATTTTCGTCACATCAGCTGCAGCGTGTTAAAGTGCCGTGGTCAAAGGACAACTGCGGGTCTGTTTCTTGGAGAGTAAACTGCAATGTGGGAGAGTGCAGATTTTCTCCAAGGGGTCAGTGTCCGTCTGTCATGACGTGTTCGCCTTCTACTCGGTAAATCGCGGGCTCACGCAGCTCTCCTGCTGCTGTTTCGTTCCAGGCAAGCTGAGTTTTCACTGGAACCGAAGAGAGACTGTTGTTTCATTGCTGTTGTGTAACAAAGTCCTGCGGTGAATTTACTCATCGTTATTTGGTTTTCTGGCGCAAGGGAAAATTATTGCAATGAATTGCGATGTCATATGTTCTTAAATTTCTCCTATTTCCTTCTTTTTTGTCCTGGAGACGGCCGAAGGGAAAGCTAATCTAATCGAGACTGTGATTGGTGAAATTCA
>NW_025208309.1:5461-8606 GCF_004010195.1 Chiloscyllium plagiosum | reverse complement strand
AACAAAAAAAAACAGAACTGGTGGGTTTGCTACTTGGAGGATTAACTGTGGTGTGGGAGAGTGCAAACTCTCTCAAAGAGATCAGTGTCCATATTGTCATGATCGTGCTCGCCGCCCACACGACGAATCGTAGGCTCAGGCATCTCCGCTGCTGCTGTTTTGTTCCAGACAAGTTGATTTTTTAATTAAACCGAAGAGAGACCGTTATTTCATCGCTGTTGTGAAACAAAGTTCTATAGTGACTCTACTAGCCATTATTTTCTGTTTTGGCGAATGGGAAAATTATTCCAATGAATTTCGATGTCATATGTTCTTAAATTTCTACCATTTCTTTCATTTCTTTTCTGGAGACGGCAGAAGGGAAAGGTAATCTAATTGAGAATGTGGTTGGGGAAATTCACTTTTCATGGCCCATTCTTTTTGTATTCTTTCTTTCTCTCTTTTCAGCACTTTCTGGGAAGCGGCGGTGCACTAAGGCTCCAGGATGTTTGCAAGAGCAGACTGGAATTCCCCTGCTGTTAGTTGCGAGATTAGTATATGGCTCAAGCGCCTGGTTGTGCCCGCCAGAAACTACCCTCATCTTTCCTGACCCTCTAAGCTCCTGCATATCAACTACCCCTTCATCCTCCACCCATTCTCTGGTGGGTGCTGTTGCCAAGCCGTTTTGTCTGTCAATTTCACTGTCCAGCTTCCACACCCCGGTTCCAGCATCAACATATCCTCCACTCATGGACTCACATCTGGAGCTCAACTCCCCACTAACCATGACTGGCAGATACTTTGTCAGACCACAGGGTGTTGCAGCAGTCGTGCAACTCAGCGCAGAGCAGGCTCCACTGGCCTGCAAAGACCCTTTATAATTAAGAATACACAGCACCCCAAAGATCTCACAACCATGATAGGGCGTGTCGCACAACCAACAATACATTTCACACCGTTTGGGCAAGACACAGACCCCTTCGTAGAGCTTTCACTGATTGGGAATGGTGAGTTGCGTGTGCGCTGTGATCCCGCATTCCTACAAGCTACTTTTACAAAACAAGGCACAGACGCTGCCTCTTCCTGCGAGAGCCAACTCTTATTAGGTGATCTCACATAATCACTGTGGGCACAACAATAGAACTATGCAGGCCGGCTATTGGCCTCCCAAACACATACAGTTACTCTCAGACAGGGAACAATCCTGCCATCAATACAACAATACCCGATTCACCGGCAGCAGTGTTGGGAATCAAACTAGTTATGGAATCAACTTTTCAACAAGGAATCCTCCTGCCCACAACCAGTCCTTGCAACACTCCCTTCTTACCTATCCCAAAGCTTGGAAGATCACAAAAATGGTGTTTTGTGCAAGGTCTTAGGCCTGTCAATGCCATTGTTGTTCCCTGCTTCCCAGTAGTCCCGGACACAAATGCTCTCCTGACCAGTATCCCCGCTACCTCCAGTTCATATTCTTGTAATCGACCTTTGCTCAGCCTCATTCTCCTTTAAGTTGCCCCCTGAACCTTTATGTTTTTACATATGGCGGCAGCCAAAATACATAGACCGGTTTTTCCTAAGGGTATTCGGAGAGTCCCACAGTTTATTCTGCTGCGTTATTCCTCACCCTGTCCACCCTTCACCTACCATGCCACAGCAACTTCCTCCAATATGCGGATGGCTTGCTATTGGCTTCCACCTCCGCTACTGCATGCAAGTAGTTTACGGTGGCCTTGCTCTGCAGTCTGGCACAGGATGGGCATAGGGTGTTTATCAAAAAAATGCAGTTGTCTCAGCAAAATGTCTAATATCTGGAGTGCGATCTTTCCTATGTCCTCAGAGCACTGTCCACGGAGCAATTGGCTGTCATCGCCCAGATTCACCTACCTGTCACAACCAGGCAGCAGCAAGTGTTTCTGTGGCTGGTAAACTACTGCAGGCCCTGGATTCCTATCCATTGTGCTATTGATGCACCTCTGTAGGAGGCAGCTTCCCCTAAACAGCCAGCCAGAGTGAAGTGGACACCCGAAATGCAACGGGCATTCACTGAACTGAAGCAACAACTAATCTTCATTCCTGCTCTGGGAGTCCCAGATTACTCACAGGGCTTCTATCTTTATGCAACCAAGTCAGAAGGTTTCGCGTCTGGCATTTTAACACAGCTTCATGGGGATCTCCGTCGTCCAGTTGCGTTTTATAATGCTTAGATACCATCTGTTATGAGCAGAATGCCGGCATGTTTGTGCACGGTGGAAGCAGCCACAATAACAGCGGATAAAGCCACCTCCATTCTGCTAGATCACCCGTGTACCGTTTTGGTCCCACTGTGTCTCTCCCTGCTGCTTAATTCAGCAGCAATTCAACATTTTACTACAACTCGGAGAACTGGTCATGAAGTTGAATTGTAATCTCGGCATACCTTTCCCTTCACCGTGCCCTAAGTTTGAACCCCGCCACTCTAATTCCACTCACCTAACATGATTCTGCAGACAACCACAACTTCTTGGACCTGGTTCAGCATTCCTGACAAAGGGATCCTGCCAGAAACTTTCATATTCCTGCTTCTCGGAAGCTGTCTTAACTGCTGTGTTTTTCAGCACCTTTCCCATCTTGACTCTAATCTTCAGCATCTGCAGTCCTCACTTTCGCCTGGTTCAGCAGGTGTCCTGACCAGTCTGAGAAAACCCGGACCAGATTCTTTTCACCAGCGGCTCTTCCTTCCGGCCATCAGACAAGTACACAATAGCAGGCCAAGCCATTTGCACCCCCATCACCACTCTCGAATCAGCTGCATTACCATATGGGGTGTCCACACAGGCGGCAGAGTTCTTTGCTCTCACCAGAGCCTGCCTCCCGGCACAGGGTAGCACAGCCAATATGTACACAGACTCCAGATGTGCCTTTGGAGTCGTTCAGGACTTTGGCACAATGTGGAAACAAAGGATGTTTATCAGCTTTGCAGGGAGACCACTCCAACATGCTGCACTCGTTGCCAACATCCAACAAGCAGTCCTGCTACCTGCCGCTGTCGCAATTATAAAATGTGATACCAATAACTCTGCCACCGATCCCGTCAACCAAGCAAATGCCTCAGCTGATGCAGCCACCCAGGAATCTGCACTAACCCTGGTCACTTATGTCCTGCAGACCCCCACGGTGGTGAAAC
>NW_025208309.1:0-3978 GCF_004010195.1 Chiloscyllium plagiosum | reverse complement strand
ACATAAGGACAGCCAAGCAGAACAGGATACAGCTCCAGACACCACAGAGGGATCCAGCTGCTCGCTGCAACCATCGGGATAATCACTCTTGGTCTGACCTGCACATCACCACTGATTACTAACAGGGCACACAGAACAGAGCACTTAACCCACCGTGAGCTTTGGGTGAGCATTTTTCTTGACATGACCCACATTTGTGCCCAAACGTAAACCAGTCCCCAGGGCGCAGTCCATTTTAAGAGGAATGTGAAACATTGGTCCGAAACCCTAAAATTGCTCATTTTTCTCACAGAGCAACGTGGGATATAACTTCTCTCCGAGCTGGGGATTTGTCCATGTTTAAGACTCTGAATACCTCCAGTATTGTCTCAGTCCCTAGATGAAACTGATCAAGAACCTTTCAGTGCGTTTTCCTGCATTCTATACAGATGTCTTCCCACAACAGGACCGTTCGCCAGCTGAATGTGTAAAGTGATTCATTCAGTTATCCTATTTACAACTATACACAACTGTACTGTCACACTGGAGGGAACACATTCACGCATTTTAACTGGAAAACGCTGTTTTCAGCCTTTGCGCCTATAAACTGTTTAGCTTTGATACCCAATGGCACATTGTTACAGTGAGAAAGCGTTTTCTATCTGAAAGGAAAACTGACACTTAATTACACCTCCTGCGTGGACTCCAATCCGTTCACATCTGACACGAGGGTTGCGTTTCTCTCTGCTGTTCATCACATCCAGGAGAGAACTGTGGCAGAAATGATTGCTGTCTTCATCGACCTAAGAAGTTTATGCCGATTGCTCACCTTGTATTCAGAACTACCAACAAGAGAACTTTTCAACAGGAGCAGAGTTCTGTATTCTGTGCAGGTGATCATTGCACAAGCACAGTATCACTCTTCTACTAGGCCATGCACAGTCATTCTTCCTCGAACATTCACAGTATCCAACTCTAACCAGACCAAAACCAGATGGTACTGGAAAAACTCAGCATCTAAAAAAAGAAATCCGAGTTAACATTTCGATTCCAGTGACCATTCCTCTGAACTGACGATAGCTTGGAAAATGTTGGTCTATCTGCAGAAGAAATAGTGGGGGTTGGGGGAGGGAAAGGAGTAAGCGATAGGTAGGGATAGAGTTCAAATAGAGAGAAGAACAGTTGGACAAAGGAATGGATGATGATCTAGCTGGCAAGGTGAATACCTGTTAATGGAGGCTGTTAGTGGCGAATCATATGTAGAGGACTGTTACTGTAACAATGTGCCATTGGGTATCAAAGCTAAACAGTTTATAGGCGCAAAGGCTGAAAACAGCGTTTTCCAGTTAAAATGCGTGAATGTTTTATGGAAGGCCATGTGACAACAAGACATGGCATTTGGGATAGGGGGATAGGACAAGGCAGAGTTCAGGCTCTAAAACATAAATTGATCTGGGGCCTGGAAGGCTGCAGACTCCCCAAATAGAAACTGACGTGGTGTGCTTCCAGCACGCACTGAGGTTCGCTGTAACTCTTCTTGAAGACAGAACTTAGATGTTCTGCAGTGTGGTGACCCAGTCCAAACTTCGTTTCCCAAAATAGTGGAAACCACATTGCGAGCAGTGATTGCAGTAGAGTGGATTGCGTAAAATGCAGTTCATGTGTTGGGCGTGTTGGGCCTTTGGAAACAGAGGAGAGAAGACGTTAATGGATAGGTGAGGAGAGACAACAAGCAAAATGAGATATTATTACAGAAATCATAAGGATAAGAAACCTAACAAAAAGCACATCACCTGAATGCTCGTCACATTTGTAACATACTTGAAGAGCTAATGGCACATATCAACACGAATGAAAAGATTTAATAGACATTAGAGAGACACGTCAAAAGGATTGCCACGACTGTGAGTTCAATATCCAGGAGTACGAGATTACTTGGAAGGTCAGACAGCAGTGTAAAGTAGATGGTGTCTCTCTGTTATAAAAGGCCGACATCAGGGCAGTGTGGAGAGACGTTATAAGTTCGATGGAGAATGAGTTTGAATTAATTTGCATGGAAAGAAGAAATTCTCTGAAGAAAAAGTAACTGATAGGTGCAGTCTCTAGGCCAGTAAATAATAACATCACATTGGTGAAGGCAATAAACAAAGAAATCAGCAATGCCTGTAGACATGAGTCGGCTATTATCATTAGGGATTTTAATCTACATGTAGCTTGGTCGAAGCAGCTCAGTCACAGTACCTTTGAGGAGGAGTTCGTTGAGTGTACCCGTGATAGTTTCCTTGAACAGTATCAATGGAACCGACAAGAGAATAAGCAACCCTCGATCTGGTCCTGCATATTGGAACAGAAATAATTAATGATGTCATAGTTAGGGATCCTCTTGGAACGAGTGATAACAGTATGGCAGAACTTGGAATTCAGAAGGGGAGTGTGAAGATAAAATCCAATACCAAGGTCCTGTGCATGTGCAGGGGCACAACAATAGAACACCTGGCGGAAGTAGACTGGAAACAAAGGTTATATGGTGGGACAGATATCGAGCAGTGGAGGACTTCCATCAAAGATTTTTTTGTGGAATTGCTCAGCAAAAGTATATTCCAGTGAAAAGGAAGGACTGTAAGTAAAGGGATAATCTGCCCTGCGTGTCTGAGCATGCCAGTAAGTGGCAAAGAGACAAATGCAGGTGAGGACTGGGAACAAACATTATTACGGAAGAGGTAGTGTCAGGCAAGCTAATGGAGCTGAGGATGGACAAGTCTCCTGGTCGTGAGGGAATGCATATCAGGGTATTAAAGGAGATGGCGGGAGAAACAGCAAGTGTACTAGTGACAATTTTCAAATTCACTCGGCTGCGTGGCAGTCCCAGCAGACTGGAAAACAGCTGGTGTGACACCACTGTTTAAAAATGGAGATGGATAAAACATTGGGAATTATTGATCAGCTAGCTTAAGTTCTGCAGTGGGGAAGATGCTTGAGTGTATTATCAAGGAAGAAATAGCAGGTCATCGCGATAGAAATTGGACAGATGTAACGTAGGTTCATGAAGGTTCAAACAGAGGTGTTATGTTGCAGCTGTACAAGGTGCTGGCGAGGCTATCCTTGGTGTACTGTGTGCACTTTTGGTCCCCTTACTTGAGAACGAACGTACTGGCACTGGTGGGGGAAGGGGAGCACAGGAGGTTCACTGGGTTGATTCCGGAGTTGAGGGGGTTAGCCGATAAAGAGAGACTGCATACATTAGGATTATTTTCTTTGGAATTTCGAAAAATGATGGGGCAATCGTATTGAAACATAAAACATTGAATAGAATAGATTAGAGAGAATTATAAAGGATGCTTCCACTTGTGGGTGAAATTCGGACAGGAGCGCATAGCCACAGGATTAGAGGGAGCAGATTTAGGACTGAGTTCAGAAAGACCTTCGTCACACAGACGAAAGTTCATATATTGAATACCTTGACGCTCGTGCAACAAATTTTTTAAGAGCGATACTTCTTTTGAACAATAAATGAAATAAGGGATACAGTGAGAGGGCGCGTAAGCGTATTTGAGTCTTTAGAAAGATCAGCAATTATGTCATTGAACGGTGGAGTAGGCTTGAAGGGCCGGACAGCCTATTCCTGCTCGGGTTTTTAGGCTCTATGCATTTATGTGTCACAAAATCAGCGATGCAGAGGGAAGACTCCATGGGGCCAGTTGGTTCAGGTGTTGGGAGTGAAGGCAGAGTGCAACAGAGTTTCCTGCAGGGAATGGTCCCTGTGGATGGTGGACAGGGGCTGAAGAGGGATATATGTCTGATGATGGTATCTCTCTAGAGGTGGTCGAAATTTAAAAAAAAAATCGATGATCACTTGAATCTCCACTGCGAATACATCAGCCAACTTTTATAGGTGCGCCATTGAGATTATTATGTCTGGATGTATCAGTACCTGGTATGGCACCTGTACCATTCGAGATCGGAGATGTGGTGAACTCGGCCCGGACAATCACAAAGGCC
>NW_025208308.1:13350-14353 GCF_004010195.1 Chiloscyllium plagiosum | reverse complement strand
AAAGAAGGAAAGTGATGCGTGGAGTCAGAGGAAATGGGTGCACTTCTTAATGAGTACTTTGCATCGGTATTCACCGAGGAGAGGGACATGACGCATGTTGAGATAAGGGATAGATGTTTCATTATTGTAGGTCAAGTCGGTACATAAGGAGTGAGGAAGTATTGTGTTTTCTAAAAAACAGTTAAAGTAGCCAATTCCCAGTTCTGGATGGGATCTGTCCCAGGTTCAACAGCGAAGCGAAAGCGGAAATAGCTGGTGACTTAACAGATATCTTTGAGGCATCCTTGAACACGGGTAACTTCCTGGAGGACTGGACAATAGCTAATGTTGTCGCCTTCTTTAAGAAGGGTAGCAGCAATGATTAATTTAATTGTAGAACGATGAGCCTGAACTGAGTGCTAGGAAGCTGCAGGAGAAGATACTGAGCGATACGATCTAATTACATTTAGAAGGAAATGGACCTACCAGTGATGGGCAATATGGTTTTGTGCAGGGAAGGTCATTGTCTGGCCAGTACAATTGAATTCTTTCAGGAAGTGACAAAGATGCTTGATGAGGAAAAAGCCATAGATGTCAGATGTATGGACATCTAATTAGTTTAACATTTATACATTTAATTAGCACATAGCTGAATAATGTCAATTGTGAAACGCAGACAACACCTAAGGCAAATTAGACCTCAGACAGACAAGCGAATATTTGGAAGTTTGTAGTCTCAAACCTATGGGAAGGACATAATAAATAGAACATATACTTTCGATCAACCCTACATGTTAATCAACATCACCGAAACCATAGAGTTCTGGAAGTAAGTTTGTCATCAATTTCTTAACCGCAAATTGGCAGCAGCAATAATTTTTGGCCAAGTGAATATTGCATATATTTAACAGAAGATTGAAAGAAAGCAAAACTTCATATAGAGAAATCGTACTGGGAGAGTTTGCATGATAAAGTAACATTGCTGACAGGATGGAATTCCTATTTGTTTTTTCATTTAGTTAAC
>NW_025208308.1:4100-8653 GCF_004010195.1 Chiloscyllium plagiosum | reverse complement strand
ATTTGTCACTCTTCCCTTGGTCTATTGCTGTTTGAATTGTTTTTCGAATTATCAACATCTGCACTGAATTTTCATTTGTTCACGTCTCTCAGTCGTAACCTCTCTTTTTACAACTTAGGTAATGGTTAACAGGAGACCGTGTGCACATCATTTATTACTTTAACTTCCCTAATAATGCATTGGGTCTCGTTTTTGCCTTGAAACATTTGCTCAAGGAATGCAAGTAACCTTTTTTTTATACAAATCTGTTGCTTGTCCTTTGAAGTCTACAATTACCTAAATAGATGAAAATACTATAGGTTGCTTACAGAAACATGATTAATGTCCCTGATCTTTCTTGTTATGGGCAATCTCATTTATCCAGTGTATCTCACCAGAGACAACAAATGTAGCTGTGACTATCTGCTGCAATAACTATAAACGTCTTTCGGCCATCTTGTGTTAGCTAATAAAACACAAGCGGCCACCTTGTCAGATGTGTAATGGGCCGCTACTATGCTCGCCCCCTCAAGGTACTTGGCCTAAACGCCAAGCAAGCCGAAGAAACATGCTCACGATTGATGCCAAAAGGGCAAATGGAAGAATCCTTCCGTTGTAATATTTGCCTGTGTCATCGCTTTTTAATTCATCATTTGTTCTTCCACACCGTGCCACCACGATAATCAACACAATGATATTATTACGACTAATGCATGATGTACGATTCAGATTCAGGGATATATTTGGCTATTGGGTGTTTGTCCCAAATGTTAACTATCCAGGTTGGTTATTGTAAATTCCATTCTGCTTCATCTGCATGAGTTCATTGGACGAATGGGTTAATCTATGCTCGACTTCATGAATTAGGCAAGGACTGTCTATAAATAGTAAAGCTTTGTGTCAGGCTGCTGACAACACCATTATGACCATTCAAGTTGTATGGCTGTGATTCCTTATGGTTATAGCTGACTGTCAGGGCTAAATAATACGTTCATGCGAGGAGGACATTATTTTCTAAGGGCTGGTGTTCAATTTCAAAATAGATAATGCTCAGTTATTGTAAGTTACGAAAGCACAAATCGTCAGACTATGAATGGTTATGTCATTTGAGCATGGAGCAAGTGAGGACTGCAGATGCTGGAGATCAGAGACTAAACGCTGGATAAGTAAAACAGGTTTTCTAAAATCGGAGGAGCAGAGTATTGGGCGTTTTGGGCATAATTCCTGATCAAGAGCTGATGCCCAAAATGTCATCTGTCCTGCTCATCGAATGCTGCTTGGTCTTCTGTGTTTTTCAACCGCCACACTTTTCGACTCACGTCATCTAAATATGACAAATGATTGCTTTCTTGATGATATCTTGATAACATTGATGTATCAATTCCCCTTCTGATAATAGGTATTATTATCATTTGAGTCGAAGGTTATTTTAGGGATATCCAGGTCCCATCACGTTATGTCCCAATGCAATGAACACATTATCAGGAGACATATGTCTGTCCCCGTGTTTGTGGATTTGTATCATTAGCGACATAACGTCCCTTTTCATGCATATTCTCAATACCCAATAATCTGCTGATGAAGTTAAACTCTTAAGTTGTCTCAGAGTATCTTTTCTCGTACCTATTCTCTCAATTGCCGATCAGTCGCACAGTCGAAGACTTGGTGCATATCCAATTCCAACAGATTAGTACTAACCATTATCAATAGCCAGGTGGCAAAGGCTCTCCGTGTTTCTGCAATCCGTTCTTCTTTAGAAGTATTAGCTAGTTGGGCAATAAGTAAATTAACCCTATTGTGCAGACGCTTCAAAAATCAAATGGTGTCTAACTTAATCTTACTGCACGATTTCTGGTTGTCCCCTCCCAGCTCGTACGGCCGAGTCCTTTCTGCCAGTCGTTTCAGATACTGTTCGACCCTATATTTGCCATATTCCTGTCAGGATCTTCGTCAGACTAATTTCAAGTGTCCAAATAATTCATTCTACAATACCTAAGCATAACAATAATACGGGATATGGATTTTTTTAAAATTCCTAATAGGACATATACTTGCTTATTCATTTCCCTGAACAATATAGCCCTTGATCAGAATCTACCTGCAGAGGTGTTCCACACTCTCACCACCCATCCCCACCTCAATATCTTGATATAATGTCTTCTGCGAATACTCTTTTAACAGTTCCTGCAAAACAATTCCACTTTTTGTGCAAAATGTGACCCTTAGATGAGGAGATGTACTCTCTCCGAACTCAGACCAGCATGCTGTCATGAACTTGTGACAATGCTGCTCTTTTGAAAAGATTATGTTGTCCTTGTTTTTTTTTCAAGAGTATTTGTAAAAGGCAGTGGTTCTGATTTGTCTGGAATGAGGAACTTTGCTAATGGCTATGATATAGTGCATGAGATTACAATCAGGGAAATACTTTTACTCTTTTTTTAAAGCACTTGTACAATGAAAGGGGAGTATCCGAGTTCTCCCAGTTCAAGACTTTATTCCTGTTTTGGTTTGGTATTGGCGAGCAGTCTGTTCGAAGCTGCTGGGCACAGAAAGCTGCTAGGAAACAACGGTTACTTGATTCAACTAATGGTTCTGGCAGGCTCTCTGTTTAACAACTCCCCTGTCAGAACCTGAGCTTGGATTTGTGTATTTTTCAAAGGTGTGTGTTCACGGGGATGTTGCAGGAAATTGGAGGAGCTCGTATATTAATTTGCAGACATATCATGTCAGTTGGGTTTTCAATAGTTATTAGATTAGATTACTTACAGTGTGGAAACAGGCCCTTCAGTCCAACAAGTCCACACTGCCCCGCCAAAGCGCAACCCACCCATACATTTACCCCTTACCTAACACTACGGGCAATTTAGCATAGCCAATTCACCTGACCTGCACATCTTTGGACTGTGGGAGGAAACCGGAGCACCCGGAGGAAACCCACGCAGACACAGGGAGAATGTGCAAACTCCACACAGTCAGTCGCCTGAGGTGGGAATTGAACCCGGGTCTCTGGCGCTGTGAGGCAGCAGTGCTAACCACTGTGCCACTGTGCCGCCCACATAATTTATTGTCATAAATTATGTTTTGTTTTGCTTACTGTTCATTCGTGATGTCTACATTAATTATATTTTATTTAAAACCAAGTGATTTGGCCAGCTGCCTTACTCTTGGAATAGCCACCTTTCATCTGCGTGAAATAACTTAAACGTAAGGGTCTGGATTGCATTCTTAAATAGTTTTGAGAGGGTCTGGCCTGGTCTATAGTAAATTATAGCAAAGGCCAACGTACTATCTGTGCATGTTTGAATAATCCGATCCTTGGATAATTTCGTGCTGCTGTCAGGGCTTTAATTCTGAGTACCTACCAGGCAACTGCGCGCGTACAGGTTATATTTCACTTTGCATCCTCTGTCTACGAAGAAGTGCAAGACTTTTTTTTACAGTATTTTCTTGATCTACCTACAAATAACTCTAACACTCGGTTCCTCAGCAATCCTGTCACTCACTCCATCACCAAGCATTCTCACACACTCCTGTTAATCGCTTTCCTTCTGGGGTTACTAAAATATCACTGACTGCATGGTCAGTCTGATACACCCCCAGCTGAGCTAGTTCAATACCATTTCAAAAGAATAAGCATCAGCTCCGCATCACAAATACTCCCTCTTTCAATCATTCTTGTTCCTCCATATACAGTTAGTCAAGTTTATTTGATGCAAGATGCCCTTTGTAAATACATTCTGGCTGCCCCGAATTAACCGAGGCTGCTCTCATTTATCGTTTATAGCGCTTCTCAAAGGTTTTCCAAATAATTTCCCCTTTTACTGTTCCTTTCTCTGTTTCCAGCGCACAACTCAGAACGTAATTTAAATTTTCCTGTACAAGGAGTCTTGTCAACGTTATTCTTTTCAAACAATTTTCAGCAAGTTATCAGATCGTAATGCAGGTTTTGTCAAGGGCGATGAGAAGCTTCAAACATCATTGCTGCAGACCTATATTTAAGAATGCTTGCATTTTGTCAGTGAAACCACCCCAAAAGTTAATGGAAATGCAAGCACTGCATCAAATACCAGCACGATATTGAGAAATCGGTTGCTTCCCCGGGGAGTTGCTTTCCTGTTACATTCGCGAGGCGATTTCGAAAGGTGTCAGGAATAATTAGCTCCACTGGCAATTGTGGGGAAGTTGGGGAAGGCAGCCTGAAAGAAACTGAGGAGGTGTGTCTGGAACTGAAGCGTTGGCTCTGTCTGTCTTACCAAGCAGAAAACGCATAGAACCTGATGTTTCCCATTATATCTCATGTACTTTCAGATAATGGAAGCTGATGCTGAAAAGTACTGTCACAAGTATATGGTTCAAATGAAAATACAACAGCTGCAAGATTGATTGAAATGTTGCACATAAAGTCAGTATAGGAATTAAACCATGCTCTTCACATTATTAATGTCATGCTCTAATCGTATGAGCCAATTCAATTTCATGAACAGTCCGCAACGGAAGTAAGGATGCCCAAAGCAAAGATATTGTAGCAATCATTCGCTTTTGAATCCAAGTGTTCAACAAAGTCCAAACAATGA
>NW_025208308.1:0-963 GCF_004010195.1 Chiloscyllium plagiosum | reverse complement strand
CCTACAAGTTCTTACTGTTCATCACACAGTGCACAATCGCTGCTAATTCATTTCCAAACAATTGGTTTTGTGCCGCCTCACGCCTCGTGAAAGCTGATCTTTGTTTTGTTCTTGAACTCCTTCATATCAGGTTCACAGAAGTTCAACTGTATAAAAAGATCCATTTAATCTTTGATCTGATCACTTTCCTTTTAGATTATTCAGTTGCATAATTGGTGTCAGTACATATTTCACTGGCATCATCATGTGTTCTCTAACCTTTGGCAGAGACAACCCGTAAACCAAAACATTTGTGCAGCAACTTACATGCAACACGTTTAAATGTATATTCGCCGCTTCTATCCAAAGCAGAGGGACTGCTCTCCAACACTGGATACTTGTGATTCTCAGCCTTGTTCTGACGACTCAATCTCTTGCGGGCTTGATTAATCACTAAAATTCGTCTGGTTGTTAGAAAGATGAATAATTGACTTAATGCAAATGAGAGCCGTGGGTTTAAAACCTTTCCAAACTTTTTATATTCTTTCCACACTGTGTCAACAGAATATGCTTTATTATTAGAACCACCACATGGTATGTTGTCTAATTCTGAAGTCGATAGGAATACTTTTTAAACAGAACATAATGCTTGATGTCGCGAGAACCACAGCCAGAGTTTCCTTGCTACAATACTTCAACTTTAACTTCTGACAACAAATAGCAACAAAAAGATCAAAGATTAAAACGACATTGAACCAGAAAGAACAGGCGATAATGCATGGTACAGGGCTTGGAGAGCAGGACACACGGGGTGATGCCGAGGGATATTGATAGGAAACAATCGGTGCTCAGCTTTGCTGAGTCTGATCTCAAGGATAACGAACAGCAAATCTACAGTTACTATGGTAAGCATGCGACGTGGTTGCAGATTTTACAGATGGACGTTCCATGCTTTTTCCCGGACTGATTACATTTGATTTGATT
>NW_025208307.1:12620-14349 GCF_004010195.1 Chiloscyllium plagiosum | reverse complement strand
CCAAGTCTCAATAATGCATCGGCAATCATGATTTTGCGACCTGCCACAACTTCAGGCAGTGAATGTTTGAATTCCTCCAAAATAATTACCTCTCTCAGAGCATCTTAGGTTTGCCGGATTCTTTAAAGCTCTTATCCATCAATCGTAATTATTCTGTTTGATCCTTTCAAACTCTATAAGTTTGACCTGGGTCCCTCCTTAAGATTCCTGAAACATTGTCAATCGCCTTCTGGTACAAGCTCATATGCACTTAAAATGGCTTTTTCACCTCCTCATACACCCCAGATACCTCACGATGCAAATACCTCATGAGCCCTACCTACAAAGTTTCATTTGGATCAACAAAACCCATATTGCCACTGGCCACTGCATTTGTTTAGCCACCTTTTCAAATGAGATGAAAAAGACTTCTATATCCTTCTCATCAAAGTTTGGCAATGCTTGGACATACTTAAACAGTTTCTCACTGGGATTCTGACTAACAGGGGCTTGCTCATCCTCACTCTCTTCCTCACTAAGCTGACCTTCAGCCTTTCTCTCCAGCCTTTTAAGCTGACTTTCCTTTTTAAGTGTCAGTGTTTGAAGTTCAAAAGCTCTCTCTTTTTCTTTCTCTGCTTTCTCTTTTTCCCACTCCTCTGCTGCTCTCTCTTTTTCTCACTCTTCTGCTTTTAATCATAATTCAGACTGTTTTATTTCTACTGCCCTTTCCTTATCTTTCACATCTAACTCAAGCTGCTTCATTTGCAATTGAATTCTTGCCAACTCTATAGATTCTGATGGTTTCTCCAGCAAGTTTAAATGCTGAGCTACTGCTGTAATTATCTCTCCTTTTCTCACAGAAACAGACAGTTCCAATTCCAGCTCTCTGCTAATTCCTGCAACTTGATCTTATTCACTTTTTGCAAACCTTCCATAGTCACCGCATCCGCATCCAGGAAGTTTTTGGCGACTGAAAGAGCCATTCCGATCCCACGCTTTATCTACCCAACCAAACCAACACCTGAAATAAAGACACTAGCACCTACCACTCGCTGTTTAAGTACCACAAAGAGCCCCCAATCTGTTATGGTCTAGGCCAGATCACTCAATGTTCTTAAGCAGGCAGTACAGATCATAACTTGGCAATTTGTTTCGGTAAGTGTACATTGAAAATCACCTGGAGTGAGGTAGCTAGGTTGACTACCAGGTTAAAAATAGACTAAAAATTTTCACAAAATTACACAATGAAACACAAAGAACAGAATAAAGAACACCGACAGAACTCAGTCTATCCAAACTAGACTCAATAATGCTGTTCCGAATGCACACAACAGTCCCAATAAGCAAGCCCCCTTAGAAACCAGTATAAACCAGAGATTGATGTTAGAAGGGGAGAGCGCGAGAGCGTGAGATCGAGCGCGCGCGCGAGAGAGCGCAAGAGAGAGAGCGAGAGAGCGAGCGCGAGAGAGAGCGTACGCGAGCGAGAGAGAGAGCGCGAGAGAGAGAGAGAGAGCGAGAGAAAGAGAGCGAGAGAGAGAGAGCGAGAGTGCGCGGGAGAGAGCATGTGCGTTCAAGAGAGAGAGAGAGAGAGCAAGAGAGCGCGCGCGCGAGAGAGAGAACACGCGAGAGCAAGAGAGAGTGCGCGAGAGCGAGAGAGAGAACGCACGAGAGCGAGAGAGAGAGAGGGCGAGAGAATGGGCACGCACGAGAGAGAGAGAGGGCGAGAGAATGGGCACGCACGAGTGCCCAT
>NW_025208307.1:5401-8001 GCF_004010195.1 Chiloscyllium plagiosum | reverse complement strand
GGTGAGGGTCTGGCTCTGGGCAGTGTTGGAAGGTGGTGGATGTCAGTGTGGGTGCGGTGAGTGGACGGCAGTGAGTGTCAGGCTGGGTGCGGTGTTGAATTGCGGTATGGGTCAGACAGGGGGCGGTGTGTGGACAGCGGTGAGGGTCAGGCTGGGGGCTGTGCGTGGACGGCGGTGAGGGTCAGACTGGGTGCGGTGTGTGGTCGGTGGTGGGGGTCAGGCAGGGAGCGTTGTGTGGATGCGGTGAGGGTCATGCTTGGGGTGGTGTGTGGACGGTGCTGAGGGACAGACTGGGATGGTGAGTGGACAGTGGTGAGGGTCAGGCTAGAGACAGTGTGTAGACGGCAATGAGTGCCAGGCTTTGCGCGGTGTTGGACAGTGATGATGGTCAGGCTGGGTATGGTGTGTGGACAGCGGTGAGGGACTGGTTTGGGGTGGTGTGTGGACCCCAGCAAGAGTCAGTCATTGTGTGGACTGAGATGCGAGTCAGGCTGGGGGCAGTGTATAGACGGCGGTGAGGGTCAGGCTATGGGCGGTGTGCGGGTGACAGTGTGGCTCAAGCTGGGTGCGGTATTGGAGGTGAGGGTCAGGCTGGGGGCCATGTATGGTCAGCAGTGAGGGTCAGACAGGGGGTGGTGATGGATGGAGGTGAGGGTCAGTCTGGGGAAGGTGTTGGACAGTGGTGGGGGTCAGGCTGAGGGTGGTATGTGGACGGCGGTGAGGGTCAGGCTGAAGGCAGTGTGTGGGAAGTGGTGAGGGTTAAGTTGGAGTGGGGTTGGACAGAGGTGAGTGTCAGGCTGGGGGCAGTACGTTAATGGCAAAGAGGGTCATGCTTGGGGAGCTGTGTGAACAGCAGTGAGGGTCAGGCTGGGGGCAGTGTTGGAAGTTGGTGAGGGTTAGGCTGGTGGCGGTGTGCGGACAGCAGTGAGGGTCAGTCTTGGTGCGGTGTGTGGACAACGTTGAGTGTCAGGCTTGGGGCGGCGTGTGGACTGTGGTGAGGGTCAGGCTGGGGGCAATGTTAACCGTTGGTGAAGGTCAGGCTGGGGGCGATGGGTGGATGGCGGTGAGGGTCAGGCTGGGGGTGGGGCGGTGTGTGGAGGCGGTGAGGGTCAGGCTAGGGGCGGTGTGCGGGTGGCATTGAGGGTCAGGCTGGGGCGGTGTTTGACAGAGGTGAGGGACAGCCTGCGGGTGTGTTGGACGGAGGTGAGGGTCAGTTAGGGGGCAGTGTTGGACAGTGGTGAGGGTCAAGCTGGGGACGGTGTGTAGACGGCAATGAGTGTCAGGATTGGAGCGATTTGTGGACAGCGGTGTGCGTCAGACTTGGGGCGGTGTGTGGATGGTGGCGAGCGTTAAGCTGGGGGCACTGTTGGACGGTAACGAGTGTCATGCTTGGGGCAGTGTTGGACAGCATTGAGGGTCAGGCTTGGGGCTGTGTGTTGACGGTGGTGAGGGTCAGGCTGGGGGCGGTGTGTGGACAGCGGTGAGGTTCAGGCTGGGGGCGGTGGGTGGACGTCGGTGAGGGTCAGACTGGCTCGGTGTGTGGGTGGCAGTGAGGGTCAGGCTGGGGATGGTGTATGGGCAGTGTTGAGGGTCAGCCTTGGGGTGGTGTGTGTACGGTACTGAGGGTCATTCTGGGGGCGGTGTGTGTGAGGTGGTGTGGGTCAGGCTGCGGGTGGTGTGTGGACGGTGGAGAGTGTCAGGCTGGGGGTGGTGTGTAGACAGCGGTGAGGGTCAGTCTTGGTGCGAGGTGTGGGCAGCGGTGAGGTTCAGGCTAGGGGCGGTGTTGGGTTGCGGGTGTCAGATAGGGGGTGGTGTGTGTTCGGAGTGGACGGTCAGGCTGAGGTCAATGCGTGAATGACGGTTGGGGTCAGGCTGGGGGTGGTGTGTGGACGGTGGTGAGGGACAGGCTGGTGACGATGTGTGGATGGTAGTGAGGGTCTTTCTGGGGGCGTTGTGTGGGTGACGATGAGGGTCAGGCTGGGGATGGTGTGTGGACTTGGAGAGTGTCAGTCTGGGAGCTGTGTGTAGACAGCGGTGAGGGTCAGTCTGGGTGCGGTGTGTGGATGGCAGAGGGGGTCAGGCTGGAGGCAGTGAGTGGACGGCAGTGAGGGTCAGGCTGGGGGCGGTGTGTGGACGGCAGTGAGGGTCAGGCTGGGGACGGTGAGTGGATGGCAGTGAGGGTCAGGCTGGGGGTGGTGTGTAGACGGCAATGAGTGTCAGGTTTGGGGCGGTTTGTGGACGGTGGTGTGCGTCAGGCTTGGGGCGGTATGTGGATGGTGGCGAGCGTCAAACTGGGGGCGCTGTTGGACGGTAACGAGTGTCATACCTGAAGCAGTGTTGGACACCATTCAGGGTCAGGCTTGGGGCTGTGTGTTGATGGTGGTGACTGTCAGGCTGGGGCAGTGTTTGACGGCGGTGAGGGTCAGGCTGGGGGCAGTGTGTGGACAGCGGTGAGGTTCAGGCTGGGGGCGGTGTATGGACGTCGGTGATGGTCATACTGGCTTGATGTCTGGGTGGCAGTGGGGGTCAGGCTGGGGAGATGTGTGGGCGGCAGTGAGGGTCAGGCTGGGGGCGGTGTTTCGAGGTGGTGAGGGTTAGGC
>NW_025208307.1:0-5237 GCF_004010195.1 Chiloscyllium plagiosum | reverse complement strand
GCTGGGAGCGGTGTTGGACGGTGGTAGGAGTCAGGCTGGGGGCAGTGTGTAGGTGGCAGTGAGGGTCAGGCTTAGGGCAGTGAGTGGACGGCAGTGAGGGTCAGGTTTGGGGCGGTGTGTGGACGGCGATGAGGGTCAGGCTTGGGGCGGTGTGTGTATGGCAGCGAGGGTCAGGCTGGGGGCGGTGTTGGACGTCAATGAGTGTCAGGCTTGGGGCTGTGTTGGACAGCAGTGAGGGTCAAGCTTGGGGCAGTGTGGAGACAATGGTGAGGTTCAGGCTGGGGGCGGTGGGCGGGTGGCATTGTGGGTCAGCTGGGGCAGTGTTTGACGGACGTGTGGGACAGCCAGGGGGCATGTTGGACAGAGGTGAGGGTCAGTCTGAGGGTGGTGTTGGACAGCGGTGAGTGTCAGGCTGGGACGAAGTGTAGACAGGAATGAGTATCAGGCTTGGGCGGTGTTGGACGACAATGAGTGTTAGGTTTGGGGCGATTTGTGGAGGGTCAGTCTTGGGGCGGTGTGTGGATGGTGGCGAGCGTCAAGCTGGGGGCGCTGCACATGTACTGAGGGAGCAGTTGCTACCAGGTCGGCTGAGTTTCTTCAGAACGTTCCATTCCATGGCAATTGAGCCAGTTCCATTGGCACTTTATGTATAATTTTAATCCATTCACCATTGTCGCAGCTTTTTGATTCATCAACAATTTCCATTTGACAGCACACTCCAACTCTAGTACTACTATCGTCCTAAAGACAAAGGAAGTAAACGAATGGGAAAATCATTATCCGCATGTTCCCTTTCAAGCTTCTAAACATCACAGATGGATAGGTATTCCTTCAGTCAGTACTTCACTGTCCCAGTGGATCAGAGGGTTGCTCTCCTCCCCCACTTCAAGAATCCAAATAGTTTAATGAACTGTTCAAATAAACTTTTTCAAACTCAATTGTTACAAGGCCAACACTTACTGGGAGGTGAGAAAACCTTCACAAAAATGTAACGCTTAAGCTACAGAGTTAAGAGGAGCAGTTTGGAAATATGTATCCTTGTGTTCATGCAGCAGATTCATGTAATCAGACATTTGCGATAGGCTGAGTCAGCAGCTTGCCATGAATAGAAATGTTGAATTTGGTGATGCATTTTCACTGGAGGTATTTTGCAGCCATGATTCTGTTTCAATTAAATTTGCATAGTCGTCAATTCCAAATGAGATGGACACTTGCCAGTTAACTTTGACACAGATAATCAGCGTGAATCCACCATTCACCATTTTACTAGCAAGCTGCTGAGTTGTACCATGCCTTACGCTGTTAAAGTACCGACGTTATGAAATAGAATTATACTATCCCTAGAGTGTGGAAACAGGTCATTAGGCCCAACAAGTTCACACGCAACCTCTAAGGAGTATTCTACCCACAGCAATTTCCCTTCCCTATTACTTTGCACTGCTCCTGACCAACACATTCTGGAGAACGAGGTACAATTTAGCATATCTAATTTATCTAACCTGCATATCTTTGGACTGTACTAGGAAACTGGAGCAACCCGAAGAAACCCATGTAGACACAGGGAGAATATGCGAACTCTAAACGGTCGCCTGAGGCTGGAATCGAATCCAGGTCCTTCATGCTGTAAGGCAGCAGTGCTATCCAACGAATCACGAAAGCTAACTTCAAACCTTAGTGGAGCCATTCTTCCGAATAAGCCTGATATCAAAGACATACACGTCTCCATAGCCATTTTGCAGCAAAAGGTAGACATAAGTAGACTCGACATACTCCAGCACGTGGCTGAAGGTGATCAGTTAAAGGATAGATGTTTTATCATCATTTATGAGCAGCTGACTAAGCTGCGCTACTTAAAGGCTGCAGCAGGAAGTCCTCAATCAAATATGTTCTTCTTACCATTCGTCCTGCTAAGATTGCGGTATTTATCTTCATTTAGGCTATGTTATATATTTCCGGTTACACCATTCTCCTGATAGAAGGCATCCCCCGAGATTTTATTCAATGCCTTTGCCTGTTTGATGTTTGGAAAGTCTCTCAGATACTGCCAAAACCTCTTCAAGAGGCTTCCCCTCCTAGAATCAGCTCTTGCCTTCGAACTTCCCCTCATTGTCAGTCCTACTCCATAGAAACTAACTGGAGACAAATACATGTATGATGTCACCGAACAGGCCATCACCACGCTTCACACTCTCCCAGGGAGCAGCACGGCTCAGCGTTGGTGATCGATGCCTTGCAAATCCACTTGGGATGATGGGAAGGGTGGTTGTCATCTACCTATCCACGATCAAATTGAACCTGAATCTGAGAAGTTACCATTCCAATCAGTTTGAAGTACATGCATTAAATGTAGATAAATGAGACTAATTCGACTGTTTGATTTGATCTTAATGGTAAAAAGATGTGATTTCCGAAACGTGAACACTGAATGCACAGCTTTAAATTGCGTAAGTGCAGACTTCGAGGTGTAGTTCCTGTGTGAGAATTGGAATATCGTTTGCAGACCTTCAAAACGACACCTGGAAACATTATTTATCTTTCGGACTGTCTGGATCGCAATAATTTTCGTAAAATCCCAATTGTGTGGAAGTAGGCCTTTTGGTCTATCAAGTCCACACCAAAGCAGTGAAGATTATCCCAACAAGAACCACTTCCTAATCGATCCCCTTCCAGTTTCTCACAGCGAAATAACCTGAAGTCCACATACATGGACAAGTTGGGTATTTTTCCATTAGGCAATCCACCGAAACTACACAGTTTCATAATGTGGGAGGAACACTCACACACACATGGAAGGAGTACAAACACCATACAGACAGTCGCCACAGGCTGGAATTGAACTGGGTCCCTGGCTGATGTTTGGAAAGTCTCTCAGATACTGCCAAAACCTCTTCAAGAGGCTTCCCCTCCTAGAATCAGCTCTTGCCTTCGAACTGTTATGGTGCAAGAAGTGTGGTAGAAGTGCAAAGCATGTTTATTCTTCCGTCAGCTCACTGGGTTCAAGATAAATGACATTTAAACAACTCAGGCAAAGCTTTGAAGCATATATCGTACCTTAAAGTATGTTTTTCTTTGAAATTGAACCACATTCCAAAGTACATACAATGCAAAAGAACCGGTTGAACCTTAAGATTTCATCACGAACAACAACAAGTTCAGAATTAAATGCGTCAACAGGAGTTAATGAACTTGAACATAGTGTGGAGGGGAAAGTGCATGTAGTGGTGTTTCCGTGTACCTGCTGTGGAGGTTGCGGTTTTGGACTGCGATGGACCAATTCAGAAATCACACCAGGTTATAGATGCACATGTTATTTGAAATAACATGATTTCGGACCAGAGCCCTTTCGTTAGGTGAAGTGGGAGGGAATAACACAGAACACTGAATTTAAGGGAAGAGAGATCAAGGGCAGACAGATCAAAATATAAGGCAAATTGTGGGAGCGGACTGTCAAAGACTTCGTCTGCAAGTGAACAAGAGTGTCAGACAGTGTGAGTAATGTGTCAATAACTGAGTGCCAACAGAATGGTTGACCTATGATCCAACAAAGTGAGGCAGAGAGATAATTACAAACCGTTAAAATAAAGTCGTACTGGAGACAAATTAAGGCACTGGAATGACATGGAACAGAAACAGAAGCAACTGGAAAACCGCTCCACAACAAAAACACCAGAGGAAGGGTCGCCAGTTCCGAAACATTAAATCTCATGTTCCTCCACAGATGTCCCCAGACAAGCGAAACACCTGCTCCCTTCGCGACGATGCCCCAGTCCCGTTCCCCCACCCCGCCCAGTAACCCTTGCCCTTGCTCCTGGTTTATAGCATTCCTAGTTCTTCTGATTTTTATTTGGCCAGAGTCGCATGCTGCGAGTCTGACCCAAATTATCAGTAAGCCAATATTGAACAAAGTGATTAAGGGAGAGAGACAATAACAACTTGTCACGGGGATGGTGTGAAAACAGAACAATAAGGAAGATTTCACAGATACAGAACAGTGTGCTGGGTCACATGTGGTGTGACATTAACCGAATATCATGGTTGATGCCATCACCACAACTAAGGCAGTTGGCAATCCAATTGTGTTTGGCGATTTTGCGTTGTGTGTCTCGAAAGCCGCCTTGGCCGACATTTAGTCGAAGATTGAAAACCAAATGTCCTTGATTGCTGAACTCTTCCCCGACTGGGTGTGGATGATCCTGTCTGGCAACTGTTATGTCGTTACCATTCATCCACTGGCACACCATCTGCATTACTGGGTATCTTGTGGTATCTTGTGGTATCATTGCCTGCTGCATATGTGACAAACAACATTGCCTGAGTCACATGAGTATCAGTCGTGTACGTGGTGGGTGGTGTACCAACGGGTGATGGTAGTGTCTATGTCTTGCAAAGGTTGCGAAGGCATGGTGCTGTGGTGTTGTGGTTAATGCTATGTGAAGACTGAGTAGTTTACTGTAAACGGTCGTATGCTATAATTTTGCTGGGTGTTTGAAGGTGAGAATTGAAGTCATGGGGATGTTTTTAGTGAGATGTTCATCATCATCGATGACATGCTGAATCCTGTGAAGAACGTGCTGAACTCCAGGAAAGTACTGACGATGAAAGATACTCTGTTTGTCGCATCGTCTGTCTGTCTTCTGACGAGTTCACAGCAGATTTTCACTGTGGCACACGGGAACTGGCGATCAATCAGTTCAACATGGACCCCATCATCATGAGTATATCCTTCAAAATCTTTAGGTGTCTGTCGCATTATTCCTCATCTGAGCGGTTCCTGTGCAGGTGAAGCGCTTGTCCTTACCGTATGGCTTCTCCAACATATTTAGGGTGGAAGCTGGAGAAGTGCAGCATCGTGTAGTTATCCTTGGGCTTGCGGTGGATTGAGATACTGAGGTGTTATTTCTTAATTTTGGTTTGTGGTGGATTCGGTTGTATCATCCATATAAATGAAATAGGCATTCAGTTAAAACGACGAACAGAAATACCAGGAAAATCTCAGCAGATTTAACAGCGTCTATTCAGAGAGAATTAGAGACAAATATTTCAAAACTTCATCAGAACTCGGTAATCTCCCAAACTGGTTAGTTTCGACAGCAGTTTCTGTTTTTGGTTCAGATTCCCAGAATCCACAGTTCTTTACATTAACCATTAAAGCAATGCTGAAACTTTTTTATTGTTCGTCATACCAAAAGTTTATGTTTGGAAAACATTTTCCTGACCCCATTAGAAACACGAAATGA
>NW_025208306.1:8365-14347 GCF_004010195.1 Chiloscyllium plagiosum | reverse complement strand
CACATTGCCACCTTTCCCCCAGATTTGCCAGCATTAACAGCTGCACCAACCGTTTCCATCTCCCTTAATACCTCTTGCTAATTTTCACATCCCATAAGGACCAATCCCACAATAGGAGAGAAAGTGCCAAGAGAGGCGTGGGTCTCCCCAACATTCAGCTCATCACCCCCTCACAGGAGAAGGATCCTAACCCTAACAACCATAACAGACTTCCTGACCGTGTCCAAGTCCCAGACCGGGATCTGAGAGTCCCCTTGTCTCACTACCGGGCACCGTGACTGACTGTGGACAATGATATTCAGCTTCCTGGATTTGTGTCTGTGCTAAACACCAAGACAATGTAGCAGGCGAGTGAGACTGGTAGCTCTGGCTGAGGAGAAACACTGCTAAGGGCAGGGTAAGTTAAAGCAATAATTTTGTGAACACTCAAGGCATATCAAAGTGAATGTGTACAAACACGGAGTGAGCAGCCCAGAGTGACAGTCCATGAGCTGGGTGTGTGTCCCTGAGCATATTATCCTTGCAGCAGCTTCTGTCAGTGCAGTGTTCCCCAAGACGTTGCTGTCCAAGATAGAAGGCCGCAGGATCGAGGGGCGAGATGGAGTCACTAGTTACCAGCTCTGACTTTCATGTCAAATTCTCCATATTGAGGTTCCCCACAATGGGACCGAGAGTATGAAGCTGAAAATTGATGAAGAGCGACCTCGATGGATGTGGTTGTTGATCATCAGGAATCATTCTTTCAGCATCTCGCCACTGCTGCGCTCAAATCTTGTCTTGAAGAACAGTCCGGCACAGGAACAGGCCCTTCAGCCCAGCAAGTACGCACTGACACATGATGCCCTTTGAAAGTTAAAACGAAAGTTTATGCTTCTACACATTCTATGTCATTCTGTTCGCTGCTGTCTCGTCTCTGTGCCAAGATCCCTCTTTTACCTTGCTATATTAGCTTTTCCCATCTATCAGTGTATTCCAGGCACTTTCACATTCTGTCTGGAAAAGCAAAAAAAAAAATACCTATCATAGTTTCTCCCTTTTACCTAAAACCTATGGTCCCTAGTAATTGATATTTCTACTCTGGGAAAAAGCCTCTAACTGTCCTTCCATCTATGCCTCTGAGAGTTTTGTAAATATCTATCAGGTAGCTCCATAGTCAATGCTGCCCAGGTGCAAACAAACCATGTGTGTTCAATTTCTCCTTCTGGATAATACGCTCCAAACCAGACAACACGCTGGCAAACCTTTCCATACCCTCTCCAACACTTCCACATCGTTTGGCAATCAGTACTGTATACAATATTCCAAATGTGCCCGAACTACGTTTCTCTACAGCTGCAATATGGCCTGCTAATTTTCTTACTGAATGCTCCGATGCCTGTCTGCAAGTTTGCCGACAGGCTTCTTGATCACCCTATCCACCCGTGTTGTCACTTTCAGGGAACTGTGGAGCTGTACAACAAGATCCCTTTGGATGTTAATGCAATCATTAGTTTTTCCATCTACTTTATACTTCTCTCCTGCTTTAGACCTTCTAAAATGCATCACGTCACAATTGTCCAGATAAAGTTACATCTGTGTTTTCTCTGTCCTGCTGTATTTTCTGGCAATCATCCTCACAATCTGCAAGTCCGCCAATCTATTTACAGATCTCCGGTCACAAAAACACTGTTCCACCACCACTCTGTCTTCTATGACCAAGCAGTTCTCTATCCATCTTACTAACTGACGGCGGATCCCATTCCCCTTCACCTTCTGTATGAGCCTGCCATAAGGAACCGTATCAACGGCCTTGCTAAGGTCCAGACGGCCAGCATCCAGCCCCGTGCCCTCATCAATCAATTTTGTCACTTCCTCAAAATAATCAATCAAGTTTGTTTATACTATCATAACTATGACTTGAACCTTGGAGGTTAGATTAGATTCCCGACAGTGTGGAAACATGCCGTTTGGCCCAACCAGTCAACACCAACCCTCCGAAAAGTAACCTACCCAGACCCATTTTTCTCTGACTAAAGCACCAACACTATGGGCAATTTAGTATGGCCAATTCACTGTTGGACTGTGGGAGGAAATCGGAGCAGCCGGAGGAAACGCACACAGACACGGCGGGAATGTGCAAACTCCACACAGACTGTCGCATGAGGCCGGCGCTGTGAGGCAGCAGTGCTAGCCACTGAGCCACAGTACGGCTGTTGATGGTTTTTGGTACAGTGGGAGGTATGTCGGGCCGTGATGGTTACTGTACAGTGGGAGGTATGTCGGGCTGTGATGGTTACTGTACAATGGGAGGTATGTCAGGCTGTGATGGTTACTGTACAGTGGGAGGTATGTCGGGCTGTGATGGTTACTGTACAGTGGGAGGTCCGTCAGGTCGTGATGGTTACTGTACAGTGGGGATTGTGTTGGGCTGTGAGGTTGCAGATTGTATGAGTTGTACAGAGTATGATTCTGCTCCCTACTGTAGCCCACTGCACCTCATGGATGTTTCATCATTAGCTTCTCAATCCGTTTAATGCCCAGGGGGCTACATATTATGGTGAGGGGAGTCTGTAAAATGTGAAGGTAGCCCCTGTTCCCCATAAGGACTGTGCAGTGACCATTCTTACCGATATATGAAATGGAGAGGAGTATCTACAGCAGGCAGATCGGTGATGATGTGGTCAATTATATGTTTCCCTTTTATTGATTTCCCCATAACCTGCCGAAGAGCTGTCCAGCAGCCACAGGATGCAGTATCAATGCTGAGCACGATTCTGACTATATACCACGGAGCTGTCCCCCTCTGCCTGGCTTGTCCTGTCAGTGTGACATACCCTAACACAGAGGGTGGTGATGTTGCGTGGTATTAGTCCTGTTCACCGACTCCTGCTTTACAGATAATATCTGACTGTTGCTTGATTAGTCTGTGGGATACATACAACAGGTCACTTTTACATTTTGTATAATGAAGAGTTAATATCACTTTGTTTCTTACATATTTTAAAATAAACCAAACATCATTTTCTTAGTTGAAAACCATTGAAGTGAACAATAATTGAATTACCAGAACACACAGCTAACTATTACACAATTCAGTGAGTGTAGGAAACAGCTCATTGATGTTCAGATGAATGAACACACCATCTTGCAGGCAGCAAAGCTTTTGAAAATAACTTTGAGGAAAATCCTGAATTCAGACACAGTGTTACTGGCCCTCACCATGACCTCCAAAACACTGGCTATCTCCAGAATCTGTCCAGTGAGTTTCCAAATTAGAGCTGAGCAGTTACTGACATAATCCCTCACAATAGACGAGTTAGAGACATACCTAAACAACGGAGCGATGTGAGTGGGGAAAACTGGTCAATGGACTTGCACATGACGCTGATCCAGACGCAATTCAACATTTGTAACAATGACCTGTAAACAGCCATGTCCTGCAAGTATATCTCTTCTGGTATGGCACCTAAACTCTGTAATTCTGCACCTTGGACCTGATCCTGAATGAAGGTGTTATAAAGGTGATGGGCTCCTGCAGCACATGGCATCTTATATTGAATCCCTCATAAACCATATCCAGTGTATGTTAGCCCCAACAATGTCAGTATCCAAACAGAATTGTGCAACTCGATTGATGGCCAGCATCATCCCAGCCCAATGATCTTGTGTGTAAATTGAGTTGGAAATCTCTGTGTAAATGTTTGCAGCATTGTTCTAACCGTTAACAGCAAAGTGTCTTAACTGAAGTTTCGATAGCCTTTCATAATACCAACTTTTAGATTGTCCAATAAGCACAAAAGTCCTTGTACTTAATAATAATTTGGTTTTGGGTGTGGGAATGAGATTTATCATTTCAATGCTCCTTACTGTGAGTTGTGCACGGTTTTCATCATAATGTTGTTATAAAAGTGAACGGAAGGAATGGGTGGATTTTAGATTAGATTACGCTTCCACACTGTAATGTAATCTAATCTAAACTGAAATAACGGCTATATGCTTCCCAATCAGTTCGGTAAATGGCTTGGATTGGAACGCGAACATGGTGGTCCCATGTATCTGCTTCCCTTGTCCTTCTTGATGGTCGGGGGTTCAGAGGTACGTTGTAAGGAGCCTTGGCATATTTCTGCAGAGCACCATGTAGATGGCAGACATTGCTGCTTCTGAGTGTCAGTGGATGAGGGGTGAAGCTGCACTCACACAGGCAAATGGAGGTATTTAATCACACACACAATCAACATGAGTCTATTTGATGGGAGACAGGCTTTCCGAAATTTGGAGGTGAGTCATTCCTGGAGGACTTCTTGCCCCTGACATAGTCTTGTCGCCAATGAATTAATATGTGTCAAAGTGTGGGGCTGGAAAAACACAACAGGTCAGGCAGCACCTGAGGTACAGGAGAGTCGACATTTTAGCATAAACCCTTCACAGGACTGGATAATGAAATTATATGGTCTGTCCAGTTCTGGTTAACGGTAATCCCCGGGATATTGCTAGGTGGGTGTTCAGTGATGGTGGTGGCATTGAACATTAAATGATATGATACACTTTTCTATTGTTAGAGGAAATCGTTGTCTGGCATGTGTGTAATGGAAATAGTACTTGTCACTGTTAAGCACACACCTGCATATTTCCAGGACCTGTTGCATTTGGACTGCTCCAGTATCTGAGTAAATCACGAATGGTGTTGAACATTGTCCAATCATTGGCAAACATCCCCAGTTGTGACTTTACTTGAGTAGGGGTGGTCATTTATGTAGCAGCTGAAAATTATTGGGCTTAGGGCAGAGAGAACTCTTACAGCTCACTAATGCTGCCCCTCTCTCTGAGCTAGGAAGCTTGCTTCTAGTTTCACCTGCTCCAAAGGTGTCTAACAACATATCTGAATAGAATAATGTTGCAGTATCTTCCCAAAGGAGCTGAGCGAGGACTTGGTTAGCTCAATCAGTTGGACGGCTAGTTTGTAATGCCGATGAATGTCGGTTCAGTTCCAGCACTGAATGAGGTGCCTGAAAAGGGCTGTCTTACTCACCCTCTCCCTTGCTTGAGGCATGATGACTGTTCAGTTAAACTGCCGCTAGTCGCATCTATCTAACAAGAGAACAATCCTATCATCCTGTTGGTGTATGGTGCCTTGCCTTTCCATTTCTGGTCTACAGGTTTACTCGGAAACCCCTCCCCTGGGGACCTGCGGCGGAGCTGAGATGGCTGCTCCCCACCAACCCCAGCCACCTTTCTTTGTACCAGGTATAACTTCAGCCAGTGCAGACGATTCGTATTTGCTCCAGTTTTGCTGTTAACCCATAATACGACACTTGGTCAAATGCAGTTATGATGATGTAAAGTGCAGTCACTGTCACCTCAAATAGACAATTCAACTGTGTGCTCTCTTGTTGTACATCGTTAAACCAAGGCTTCAATGTGCCCAAAGGATGAGAACCCAAACTGAGCTTCAGCGAGCAGGTTGGTGCTGAGGAAGTGCTGGTTGATCCCACTGTAGATGACATCTTCCATCACTTTATTAATGTTGGGAATTAGAGCAATGGGGCAGTCATTGATTGCCCGTTGTTTTGTCTGTGTGTGTACAGGACACACCCGGATAGTTTCCCACATTGTCAGGTAGGTGCCAGTGCTGTATCCCAGCAGGAAAAGCTTGAGTGGGATGTTCTCAGGGCCCACAGTCTTTGCATTTCCCATCCCTTCAGCCATTTGGAGTTACCGCACACAGTGAATAGACTTGGCTGACGACTGACATCTGGAGAAGACTAAAATAGATCATCCCATCGACATTTTGGTCTGAATATTTTTGTGAATGTTTCAGCCTTCGCTTTTCTATTGTTGTACTGGGCCCTTTCATCGTTGAGGAGGGTGATATTTGTTGATCCTACCCTTCCAGTGAGTTGTTTGATTGACCACACAATTCACGCTGATGCTATGCGTAAGGATTGCAGAAATTAGGTATGATTTGTTGCTTAGATCTGTCTGTCACTGGCTGTTTACGCTATT
>NW_025208306.1:7349-8189 GCF_004010195.1 Chiloscyllium plagiosum | reverse complement strand
TGGTCTTCGATCAATGTGTCTGCAGCCGGTAGTTTGGTGCGGATGAGGTCAAGTATGTTTCTGCCTGTCAGTCGTTCCCTCCCGATTCGGTGTAGCCCCAGTCCAGCAGCTCTGTCCTTTTGGACCCGACCATCTCGGTCAGCAATGCTGCTGCTGAGCCCCTCTTGGTGGTGGGGATTGAAATGGCCCACCCAGTATCCATTCCCCAGCTCATTCACTCTGTCAGTGCGTCCTCCAAGTGTTGTTCAATGTCGAGGGACACTGATCCACCAGCTCAGGCAGGGGAGTCATCAGGAGGTTTCCATTTCAGTGAGGAATCTGTTGAATGCCTCTCCCACACCTCGCCCCAGTCCACAGACATTAGGAAGGAGTGATTTCCAGTGTCTGCACTACTTTTAATTTTTGTCACTATCAATCGAATGGCCTCTTCTGTACTGTATGACATTCACTCTGTGACTCTTGAGTTTGGACAGTCCAGGTCTCACTCCTTCAGTTACTCCAAGTGCTTTGTCTATTCCACAGATTTCTGCAATATTTTCTCTATTAAGACATTGCATAATTCCGTTTTTAGACTATCTACGTGTATCTCTGTGTCTTTCTCTGTCATCCCCTCCAGCCGCTACATCCATTTGTATCTCAGTAACCCTCCGTATCACTACAATCTTTATCTCATACTCCAGCCCCACCTCTCACTGTAAATTCCGCCAGCCCCTGCACCCCTCCCAATCTCTCTAATATCCAGCTGCTGCACCTCTCCCCATATCCTGTGAATTAATTATAAAATATCTCAATAATATGTTCTAGCATGCGCAGGCCACGCTATCTCTCGATCACCTCCAG
>NW_025208306.1:4280-7000 GCF_004010195.1 Chiloscyllium plagiosum | reverse complement strand
CTGGCCTTGCTATCCTCTCTCTCTGTAACATCTCCAGCCTTGCTTTCCTCTCTCTGTAACATATCTAACATTGTTTATCTGTCTATGTAACATCTCTGGCCTTGCTATCCTCTCGCTATAACATCTCCAACATTGTTTTCCTCTCTCTCTGTAACATCTCTAGCCTTGCTTTCCTCCCTCTGTAACATCTCCAGCCTTGTCTTCCTCTCTCTGTAACATCTCCAGCCTTGCTTACCTAATCTCGTTAACATATCCAACATTGTCTACCTCTCTCTGTAACATCTCTGGCCTTGCTATCCTCTCTCTCTCTGTAACATCTCCAGCCTTGCTTTCCTCTCTCTGTAACATCTCCAACATTGTTTACCTGTCTATGTAACATCTCTGGCCTTGCTATCCTATCGCTGCAACATCTCCAACATTGTTTTCCTCTCTCTCTGTAACATCTCTGGCCTTGCTTTCCTCTCTCTCTGTAACATCTCCAGGCTTGCTTTCTTCTCTCTGTAACATCTCCGACCTAGCTTTCCTCTCTCTGTAACATCTTCAGCCTTGCTTTCTTCTCTCTGTAACATCTCCAACCTAGCTTTCCTCTCTCTGTAACATCTCCAGCATTGCTTTCCTCTGACTGTAACATCGCCAGCCTTGCTTTCTTCTCTCTGTAACATCTCCAGCATTGCTTTCCTATCGCTGTAACGTCTCCAGACTTGCTATCCTCTCTCTCTGTAACATCTCCAACATTGTTTTCCTCTCTCGCTGTAACATCTCTGGCCTTGCTATCCTAAATCTGTAACATCTCCAAAATTATTTTCCTATCTCTCTGTAACATCTCTGCCCTTGCTTTTCTATCGCTGTAACATCTCCAACCTTGTTTTCCTCTCTCTCTGTAACATCTCTGGCCTTGCTTTCCTCTCTCTCTGTAACATCTCCAGCCTTCCTTTCCTATCACTGTAACATCTCCAGCCTTGCTTTCCTCCCTCTGCAACATCTCCAGCCTGGCTTTCCTATCTCTGTAACAACTCTAGCCTTGCCTTCCTCTCTCTGTAACATCTCCAACATTGTTTGCCTCTCTCTCTGTAACATCTCTGGCCTTGCTATCCTGTCGCTGTAACATCTCCAGCATTGCTTTCCTCTGTAACATCTCTGGCCTTGCTTTCCTATCTCTAAAATCGCCAGCCTTGCTTTCCTCTCTCTGTAACATCTCTGGCCTTGTTTTCCTATCGCTGTAACATCTCCAACATTGTTTTCCACTCTCTGTAACATCTCCAAACTAGCTTTCCTCTCTCTGTAACATCTCCAAAATAGCTTTCCTCTCTCTGTAACATCTCCAGCATTGCTTTCCTATCTCTGCAACATCTCTGGCCTTGTTTTCCTATCGCTGTAACATCTCCAACATTATTTTCCTCTCTCTGTAACATCTCCAAACTAGCTTTCCTCTCTCTGTAACATCTCCAGCCTAGCTTTCCTCTCTCTGTAACATCTCCAGCCTTGCTTTCCTCTCTCTGTAACATCTCCAAAATAGCTTTCCTCTCTCTGTAACATCTCCAGCATTGCTTTCCTATCTCTGCAACATCCCCAGCCTTGCTTTCCTATCGCTGTAACATCTCCAACATTATTTTCCTCTCTCTCTGTAACATCTCTTGCCTTGCTTTCCTATCGCTGTAACATCTCCAACAATGTTTTCCTCTCTCACTGCAACATCTCGGGCCTTGCTATCCTCTCTCTCTGTAACTTCTCTGGCCATGCTTTCCTATCACTGTAACATCTCCAACACTGTTTTCCTCTCTCTCCGTAACAACTCTGGCCTTGCTATCCTCTCTCTCTGTAACACCTCCTGCCTTGTTTTCTTCTCTCTGTAACATCTCCAGCACTGTTTTCCTCTCTCTGCAACATCTCCAGCCTTGCTTTCCTTTCTATCTATAACATTTCCAGCCTGGCTTTCCTCTCTCTGTAACATCTCCAGCCTTGCTTTCCTCTCTCTGTAACATCCCCAGCCTTGCTTTCCTATCTCGGTAACATATCCAACATTGTTTAACTCTCTCTGTAACATCTCTGGCCTTGCTTTCCTATCGCTGTGACATCTCCAACATTGTTTTCCTCTCTCTCTGTAACATCTCCAGCCTTGCATTCCTCTCTCTGTAACATCTCCAGCCTTGCTTTCCTCTCTCTGTAACATCTCCAACCAAGCTTTCCTCTCTCTGTAATATCTCCAGCATTGCTTTCCTCTCTCTGTAACATCTCCAGCCTTGCTTTCCTATCTCTGCAACATTTCAAGCCTTGCTTTCCTATCGCTGTAACATCTCCAACATTATTTTCCTCTCTCTCTGTAACATCTCTTGCCTTGCTATCCTATCGCTGTAACAGCTCCAAAATTGTTTTCCTATCTCTCTGTAACAACTCTGGCCATGCTTTCCTATCGCTGTAACATCTCTAACATTGTTTTCCTCTCTCTCTGTAACATCTCCAGCCTTGCATTCCTCTCTCTGTAACATCTCCAGCCTTGCATTCCTCTCTCTGTAACATCTCCAGCCTTGCATTCCTCTCTCTGTAACATCTCCAGCCTTGCATTCCTCTCTCTGTAACATCTCCAGCCTTGCATTCCTCTCTCTGTAACATCTCCAGCCTTGCATTCCTCTCTCTGTAACATCTCCAGCCTTGCTTTCCTATCTCTGCAACATTTCAAGCCTTGCTTTCCTATCGCTGTAACATCTCCAACATTGTTTTCC
>NW_025208306.1:0-2582 GCF_004010195.1 Chiloscyllium plagiosum | reverse complement strand
AGTGTGGAGCAACAGAGGGATCTTGGGGTCCATGTCCATAGTTACCTCAGTGTTGCCACCGACGTTGATAAAGTTGTTAAGGAGATGTATGGTGTGTTGGCTTTCATTATGGGGGATTGTGTTTAAGAGCGGCGAGGTTAATGCTTAGGTCAATAAAGCTGCGGTTCAACCACACTAGGAGTATTGTGTTCAGATCTGGTTGCCTCAGTATAGGAAACATGTGGAAGCCTCAGACAGTGTGTAGAGGAGATTTACCACGATGCTGCCAGGACTGGGGGACATGTCTTAGGGAGAAAGTTTGAGGGAGCTGGGGCTTTTCTCCCTAGAGCGAAGAAGGATGAGAGGTGAATTAATAGAGGTGTACAAGATGTTGAAAGACATAGACAGATTGGATAGCCAAAGTCTTTACCCATGGCAGAAGTGGCTATCAACAAGGGGCATAATTTTAAGGTGATTGGAGAAAGGGGCTGTCAGAGATAGGTTCTTTACACAGAAAGTGGTAGGGGCGGAATGCACCACCAGTGGTGGTAGTAGAGTCAGATACATTAAAGATATTTAAGAAGACTCTTGGATAGGCACATGGAAGTTAGTACATTGAAGGTTATGTAGGTTAGTCTGATTTTAGAGTTGGATAAAAGGCTGCCAAAACATTGAGAGCTGAAGCGTCTGCACTGTGCTGTACTGTTCTATGTTCCAAGTTTCACTCAGTTTGTGGCTTCTCGTCGGTTGGTGAATGTGGGAGGAAGTGAGGCGGGTGAGGGAGTGAGGTGTGTGAGGTCAGGAATCTGAGGTGGGGCGTTAGACCAAGACTTACAGTTTTGATGTGCTTTGTTACATTCACCTGAATGTCAGCACAATATGTGAGGTTTCCAAGACCAGACAAAATCCATCAAGTTCAGTTATTAAAACGATTCTTGGCTTGCCGTGTGCTCCTGGTTTCTTCTGCTAAATTATATTGGATGACCTATAATTAGTATCTGAACATCCACAGGCATGTACAATTTTATTTTGATCCTGGTTAATGTGAAGGTACATTTAGTGGATGTAGTTTCAGAGGGTTCACTGTGTGACACAAGATGCTGCAATAGACTGTCAATTGTCAACGTTTTCACCCAGTGTCTGGTCCAGGGGGCAGATGTATGGAATCTGGAGGTCATGCCAGATGTCATCACAATAAGTAACGTGTGCGATGTGATTATGACACTCCATGTCCATACATCAGCTCCCTGGGCCAGGCTCTGACTGATGATGAATTTATGAGGCATGGTTCCTGGTCAGTCATTGGTATCTAATTTAGACAGCATTTGTACCTACACTGAGAGCAGTGATAGCCTGTTGGCTAGTTTCCTCCTGCTCAACGTGGATACCAAATGAATCTCTGTCAGAGAATGTTTGAAAAACTGCCCTGACCCAGGTAAGGGCCTGTGCCCGAAACGTCGAATCTCCTGTTCCCTGGATGCTGCCTGACCTGCTGTGCTGTTCCAGCAATAAAGTTTCAACTTTGATCTCCAGCATCTGCAGACCTCACTTTCTCCCCAGGTTGGAAACTGTCTGGTCAGATTCGGGAGGAGGCCAAGTGTCTCACTCAGTGCCACAGGCAGCTGTGAGGTCCAGTAGCACTGTACCTGAATTCAGGCCTTTTGGAATCCACTTTTAATGTTGGTCATGATGTAAAGTCATGCGTTTGCTGATCTGAACAATGATCAGGAGTTTGCCATGTTTGTGAATTGTGCAATAATAATATATAAGCTACAATTATTCAACTGAACAATAACTGCATCATCTCTGAAAACAATTAAGTTGATTCTATATTGATGGAATTAAAATATAAACACGAAAAACCTTTTATTATACAAAAGTAAGGAATCACATTTTGTTTTGAATTGAAAGCGAACATGTCTGGCTATTTTGGTGATCACAATTACACATTGAATCTCAGTATTCAAATACATACATTGTCGCTCTATCAGTTACGAAGAGGTTGACCTCTAACTGATTACATATTCAGATTGAACAAATTATTGAAAAATCAAATAGACTTACAACTCTTACACACTTAAATATAATCAATCGATTTAATTTCTCACCTGAAATATGTGAGCTTCAGCGATTTGCCAACAATTCAATTAGTTTTAAAATATTGATGGAAAGGGATAGACTAGATGTAAATGTTCATGTTCTAAATTGGAGAAATGCCAGTTTTGATGGTATTAGGCAATAACTTTCAAAAGCTGATGGCAGCAGATGTTCGCAGGGAAAGGGATGGCTGGAAAATGGAAAGCCTTCAGAAATAGGATAATGAGAGTCCAGAGACAATATATTCCTGCTAGGATGAAAGGAAAGGCTGGTAGGTATAGAGAATGCTGAATGACTAATAAAATTGAGGGTCTGGTTAAGAAAAAAGAGGAAGCATATGACAGGTACAGGCATGATAGATCGAGTGAATCCTTAGAAGAGTATAAAGACAGGAGGAGTGTACTAGAGAGGGAAGTCAGGAAATCAAAAAGGGGACATGAGATAGTTTTGGCAAATAGATTTAGGGAGAATCAAAAAGGACTTTACAAATACATTGAGGACAAAAG
>NW_025208305.1:5973-14346 GCF_004010195.1 Chiloscyllium plagiosum | reverse complement strand
GAGAGGTACCATCGATCAGTCAAGGGAAAAATGTATCAGCCATCAGGAGCAAGTTTTCTATCCAGGATATTCTGGGGCACAGTCAAGGGAGGGAAAAGACTTCTGGTTTAAATGGCATTCATTTCAATGCACGAGGCCTGACAGGTAAGGCAGACGAGCTCAGATCATGGACTGACTCTTGGGACTGGGATATTATAGCCATAACAGAAACATGGCTGAGAGAAGGGCTGGACTGGCAGCTCAGTGTTCCAGTATACAGAAGCTACAGGCGGGACAGAGGGGCAAGTAAGTGAGGAGGAGGAGCTGCACTTTTGATAAGAGATGATATAACAACTGTGCTTAGAGAGGATACTCTTTCTGCGTGATCAACCGAGGTCATGTGGTGTAAAGTTAGAAACAGAAAGGGGATGGTCAGTCTTCTGGGATGGTGTTCTAGACCCTCAAATAACCAGCGGGTACTAAAGGGGCAGATGTGTAGAGAGATTGCAGGTACCAATAGAAATAATAGAGTAGTATTGGTTGGAGATTTTAACTTCCCCTTTATTGACTGGGCCATCCGGAGTGTAAAAGGCCCGTATGGGGTGGAGTTTGACAAATGTGTCCAAGGAAGTTTCATAAATCAATATGGAGAGGGCACCACTCTACTCAGACAGGTGCAACACTGGACCTCCCCTCAGAAACCGAGGTCAGACAAGTGACTGAATAGTCGTCAGAGAGCTCTTTGGGTCCAGTGAACACAACTGTCTTAATTTTAACAATTAATGGAAAAAGATCAGACAGGTCCACAGATTAATGTATTTAACTGGAGCAGGGACAGGTTTGGGGCCATTAGGCAGGATCGAGCAGATGTCGATTGAGTGAGCTAAAAATCACACAACACCAACAGGTTTATTTCAAAGCACTAGCTTTCGAAGTGCAGGTGATGATGCTTAAATATGAAAACTAAACTAAATGTGTCATTTCATGACACTGTTATCCTGTTGCAATAAATTCTCTGCCTTATGATTGGTCTCCACAACCACCTGATGAAGCAGAGCTCTGAAACCTAGTGCCTCCAAATAAACCTATTGGACTGTAAGCTGGTTTTGTGTGATTTTTAACTTTGTACACCCCCGTCCAACACAGGCTCCTCCATATCATGCTCCCATCAACTGGGTGAGTCTGTTTGAAGGAAATGGAATGACTGACAAATGGGAGTGTGATCTCAAGAATCCAGAGCCAATGCATCTCTGTTAGAGTGAAGGGAAAAGCTGGCAGGTTTAGCGATCCCTGGCTCATGAGGGACACTGAGGCTCTGTTCAAGAAAAAGAAAACAGCATACTTTGTCTTTAATTTTTCCGTATCTACGTAACCTCTTCCAGTCCTAAAGACACGATCACTCGCTGGAGACTCGACAATCCTTTCAGGTGCCTGCAGCATTCCCGATCTGCAGAACACACCGAAAGCCTGTGATTCTCCCAATCCAGTTCCGACAAGACTCACTATCAGTGTGACATCCTCCTGTCGCCAGCACCCACCCTATCAATGTAAGTTCCTCCTTTATCTCCATGCATTACTCATCTCCATGACCTTCTCCAGCTCTTACACCCCTATCTATAGAAACGTCACTCTCCCCTGCAACCTTTCCCACTTTGACCAAAATGGAGGATGTTACTAATGCTCCCTTACGTGAAACTGTCCAACCAAAATTACTGTCCTTCTGGAAAATCTGTCAGACTCCACACTCTCCTTGTCTAAATAATCTGCAGAAGTAAACCTTCCTATATCTATAAACATCTACAGTCACGACTACCCTCCATATCTCTGTTTGGTCCTCCAGTCTACACAATCCACTTTATCTCTGTCATCTGTTCCATTCACTGCACTCTGGGGGAAAATAAAGCTTCATGCTATCCACCTTGTGTGTACATCACCTGATTTTGTAGACCTCAGTCAGGTCCCCAGTCAACCTTTGTATTTCTAATGAAAATAATCTGAATCTATTCAAACTTTCTTCATAGCTGGCCCCTTCCATTCCAGACTGTGTGACATCCTCCTGTCACCAGCACCCACCCTATCAATGTAAGTTCCTCCTTTATCTCCATGCATTACTCATCTCCATAACCTTCTCCAGCTCTTACACCCCTATCTGTGGAAATGTCACCCTCCCCTACAACCCTTCCCACTTTGACCAAAATGGAGGATGTTACTAATGCTCCCTTATCTGTGAAACTGTCCAACCAAAATTACTGTCCTTCTGGAAAATCTGTCAGACTCCACACTCTCCTTGTCTAAATAATCTGCAGAAGTAAACCTTCCTATATCTATAAACATCTTCAGTCATGACTACCCTCCATATCTCTGTTTCGTCCTCCAGTCTATACAATCCACTTTATCTCTGTCATCTGTTCCATTCACTGCACTCTGGGGGAAAAAAAAACTTCATCCTATCCACCTTGTGTGTACATCACATGATTTTGTCGACATCAATCAGGTTCCCAATCAACCTTTGTCTTTCTAATGAAAATAATCTGAATCTATTCAAACTTTCTTCATAGCCTTCCATTCCAGACAACACCCTGGTGAACATCCTCTGCACCCTCTCCAAAGCATCCACATCCTTTTGGTAATGTGATGATCAGAACTGCATGTAATATTCTGAATATTGTCGAACCAAAGTCCAATACAACTGTAACATGACCTGCCAACTCTTTTACTCAATATCCCATCCAGTGAAGGAAAGCATGCCGTATGTCGCCTTGATCACTTTACTGAACTGCGTTGTCACCTTCAAGGAACCTGAATACCCAGATCTCTCTTTACGCCAGATTTCTCCCTGACTTTTCCATTCAGTTTGCTCTTGGATTGGATCTTCTGAAAGGCATCACCTCGCATTTGCCTGGATTGAACTCCACAGCTGCTATTTCTCTGCCCATCTCTCCAATCGATCTATACACTGCTGAATTCTCTGACAGTCCTCTTCACTATCTGCTGCTCCACCAATCTTAGTGTCATCTCCAAACTTGATAATCAGGTAACCGATACATTCTTCCAAATCATTTATGTGTATCACAAACAACAGTGGATCCAGCACGGATCCTCGTGGAACACCACAGGGCACAGGTCTCCATTTTGAGATATTCATTTTACTCTCATCCATGTGCATATCCAAAAGTTAATTTAATGTCCCTAATGTAACTGTCTGTAGCACCAACGCTGGCAGTGCATTCCACATACTCACCACTCTCTGTGTACTCACCTGTGACATCTCCCATAAAACTTCCTCCAATTACATTAAAAATATGCCCCATCGTTATAGCCATTTTCACAATGGGAACATTCTCGGGCTATCCACCCTATGTATGCGTCTCATCATCTCGTACATCTCCATCTAGTCAGCTCTCATCCTTTTTCATTCCAATTAGAATAGCTCTGGCTTCCCCAACATTTCTTCATTTAGACCTACCCTCCAATCCAGAAAACTTCCTGATAAATCTCTTCTGCTTCCTCTTCAAAGCTTTAACATCTTTCCTATAATGAGGCGAATAGAACATAGCACAATATTCCAAGAGTTGACTAACCAGGGCTGTATGGAGCTGAAGCCTCACGTCACAGGTCTTAAACTCAATCCCCTTGCTAATGAATGCTAAGACATCGCATGCTTTCTTACCACCCCTTTCAACACGGCTGGCATCTTTGAAGGATCTATGGACGTGGACCCCAAGATTCTTCTGTTACTCCACTCCACCAAGAATCTTGCCTTTAACCCAGTAGAGGTTATCAGCAGACCCCTTCAATCTTCAACCTTCCCTGTTTTGGTACCTTCCTCCAGTCCCCACAAAACCCATAAACTGTGAAACGTCTTCCATCCCTACAATACTCCTTAGCTCCGTAAACTCCTTTATTGGCGTGAACCCTCAAATTTACCGAAGCCAATTTTAGCCACTTCAATATAACTAATGACTGTAAAATCCTCCAGTCCTGATATCCCTCCCTAACTCTAAACTCCACCATCCTCTAGTCCCCTTCTGGGGAACATTGCAGAGGAAGGAAGAGTTTTAGATTCCAGATCATGTCACGAGGTCGGAAAGCGTAGCCGAGTGGTCTAAGGCACTGGATTTCAGTTCCAGTCTCTATCGAGTCGTGGGTTCGAATCCCCACCACTATGAAGCTGTTCCACTGCAGGCACTTCAACATCACAGAACCTATGCAAGTCCAACGTGTTCTCGTTGTGTTTGCAGCTGCTCAGGTCTCTGATCCAGACTGACTCTGAAAGCAGCCCCTGCTGTCGGAGCCTCCTCACCACTCTGCTGTCGGACATAGGCACTCAATGTCAAATGGTCCTGAACCAAAATGAAATGGTTCTGACGGAAACCGAAGTAAACTCTCTCTGAACGTTTCGCAATTCACACGGAAAATGACCTTGTGGGTTCACGTCATGAACAGTTTAGTGGGCGGCACGGTGGCCCAGTGGTTAGCACTGTTGCCTCATAGCGCCAGAGACCCGGGTTCAATACCACACTGACTGTGTGGAGTTTGCACGTTCTGCGTGGGTTTCCTCCGGGTGCTCCGGTTTCCTCCCACAATCCGAATATGTGCAGGTCAGGTGAATTGGCCATGCTAAATTGCCCATAGTATTAGGTAAGGGGTATGGGTGGGTGGCGGGTCGGTGTGAACTTGTTGGGCCGAAGGGCCTGTTTCCACACTGTAATGTGATCTAATCTAAAGGCTGAAGAACCTGGAGGGTTGTACAAATGCAGGAGGGGATAGGGATCCTGAAGTAGGTTAGAGGGAGCGAGATTCATAGAACCTGCAGGATGGAACCGGGAATGGGTTGTGGAACCTGAAGGATATTTTAGTCTGAATGACTGATTTATTTTTATTAGACTATTGGGCCGATCTTGATGACCTAATTTTGGAGATGTTTACCAGAATAGTTGTGCACAGCTTCAGATTGCCAGGCTGGGAGATGTGAGTTCAGATGTGAATCTATTTGCCCATTCTATCTGTGTGCCTGACACTGACCTGGTGCTGCTCTGGTAGAAAGCACTCTCCGTGCATCTGGTGACCTCCAGATCTACAGGACTGACCAGAGCTCACCTCATCAAAGCCTTCATTTAGAATGTGCATTATTTTTTCATTATTTCAAATGGCAGTTTCGTAAGATGCAGGAATTAGGAATTGGGAGAATGAAACCTTTATTATTGGAAGATGGGAAGCCTTCAAAAATGAGATTACGGCTTTCCAGAGACAGTATACAGTATTCCTATTTGGGGTGGAAGGAAATGCTGGTGGTTGTAGGGTATGCTGGATGACGAGAGAACTAAGCTTTTGGTTAAGAAAAAGAAGGAAACATTTGACACGAGAAATCAAGAGAATCCTCAGACTATAAAGGCAGGAGGAGTGTAATTAAGAAGATAATCAGGAAGGTAAAAAGGGACATGAGTTTGCTTTGACAAATAGGGTAAAGGAGAATCCAAAGGGTTTTTATAAATACATAAAGGACAAGAGGGTAAGTAGGGAGAAAATAGGGCCTCTCAAAGATCAGCAAGGCAGCCTTTGTGTACAGCCGGAGGAGATGGGGGCGATACTAACCTAGTGCTTTGCATCATGTTTAAAGTGGCGAAGGCAATGGAAGGTATAGAATGTGGGGAAATAGATGGTGACAACTTGAAAATGTCCATATTAAAAAAGAGGAGGTGCTGGATGTCTTGAAACACATAAAAGTGGATAGATCCCCAGGAACTGATCAGGTGTACCTTGGAACTTTGTGGGAAGCTAGGGAAGTGATTGATGGGCGCCTTGCTGAGGAATTTGTATAATTGATCATTACAGGTGAGGTGCTTGAATTTTGGAGGTTGGCTAACGTGGTCCCACCATTTAAGAAAGGTAGTTAGGGAAAGCTATAGAACTATAGACCAGTGAGTCTGATATCAGTAGTGGGTAAATTGTTGAAGGGAATCCTGCGATTTAGGATTTGCATGTATTTGGCAAGGCAAGGAGTGACTAGGGATAGTCAGCATGGCTTTGTGTGTTGGATATCATGTCTCAAGAAATTGATTGCGTTTTTTGAATAAGTAACAAAAAGAATTGATGAGGGCCGATCATTGGATGTGATCTATCTGGACTTCAGTGAGGTGCTTGAAATGGTTCCTCATGGGAGATTGGTTCGCAAGGTTAGATCTCATGGAATACAGGGAGAACTAACCGTTTGGCTAGAGAACTGGTTCAAAAGTAGAAGACAGAGGGTGGTGGCGGATGGTTGCTTTTCACACTGGAGGCCGATGGTGTGCCACAAGGATCGGGGCAGGGTCCACTACTTTTTGTCATTATATAAATGATTGGACATGAACGTAGTAGGTGCAGTTAATAAGTTTGCAGATTGCCGCAAAATTTGAGATATAGTGGACAGTGAAGAAGGCTATCTCAGATTACAACGGGATCTTGATCAGATGGGTAAATGGGCTGAGGAGTGACAGATGGAGTTTAATTTAGATAAATGTGAGGTGCTGCATTTTGGGAAAGCACATCTGAGCAGGACTTTTCCACTTAATGGGAAGATTCTAGGGAGTGTTGATGAACAAAGAGATCTTGGAGTTGAAAGCTCCTTGGAAGTAGAGTCGCAGGAAAGCGGATAGTGAAGAAGGTGTTTGGTATGCTTTCCTTTATTGGTCAGATCATTGAGTACAGGAGTTTGGAGGTCATGTTGCAGCTGTGCGGGACACTGGTTAGGCCACTTTTGGAATATTGCGTGCAATTCTGGTATTTTTACTATTGGAAAGATGTTGTGAAACTTGAAAGTGTTCAGAAAAGATTTACAAGGATGTTGCCAGGGTTAGACTATTTGAGCTATCAGGAGAGGCTGAAGCGACTGGGACTGTTTTCCCTTGAGCGTCAGAGGCTGAGGGGTGACATTCTTGAGGTATATAAAATCATGAGGGGCATGGATAAGATAAACAGACAAGGTCTTCTCCATGGGATTGTGGAGACCAGAGCGAGATGGCATAGGTCTAGGATGAGAGATGAACGATTTAAAAGGGACCTAATGAGAGACGAAAGACTTAAAAGGGACCTAAGGGGCAACTTTTTCACGCAGAGTGTGGTGTATGTATGGAATGTACTGCTCGAGGAAGTGGTGGAGGCTGGTACAATTGCTGCATTCAAAAGGCATCTGGATTAGTATATGAATAAAAAGAGTTTAGTGGGATATGGGCCAAGTGCTGGCAGATGGGACGAGATTAGGATAGAATATCTGGGTGGCATGGATGAGTTGGACCGAAGGGTCCGTTTATGTCCTGTACGTCTCTAAGACTCTCTAGCTCTAAATGCTTTCCACTCTTCATTTACAGATTGACATTTCAGTCTGTTTCCCCTGTTTACCTTGGTCAGTGCTCTCAATATCATGTAATTGGTTTTGTTACTGATGCTCGGTTGTGCTTTATGGTCACTTTAAAATGTCATAATCTCTTTGAATTCCGGTATAATTTCCTGGAGAATATCGGTGTGATATTACTCATTCACTCAGATTCATCACCCAACGGTCGAACTGAGATAGTTACATCCCTAGTTATTTGCCCAATGTGTTATTCAAAGAAACACTGACAAAAACAATCTCAATGCAATATTTCTCATTCACTCAGCTTCATCACCCAACGGTCGATCTGAGATAGTTACATTCCTACCCAGTTGCACAATGTGTTATTCCAAGAAATACTGACTAAAACATTCAAGGAGGATCCACGATAATATCACTCTTGCCAATGTGTCTGTCCCAGATAATACAAGCATTGAAATCTCCCAATATCATCACACCACATTTGTTACGAAGTGCAATTAATTCCTGTTTAATGCAGGGATGAGCAATAAAATAATGCTAGGCAGCTTAAAAACTGTTCTCCTGCTTGTGTTTTTGACACGTATCACCCAGAATTTGCATTCAGGCTGATTCAGCTGCATAATCTGAGGCTAAGTGCTTTCTCTGTAATACCTTAGTTATCCATTAGTGTCAGGGTTCCCATCTTGCTTTTCCATTCTGCCTGAGATCTGTAAGGTTGTTTACTGTTGAATATTTATGTTCCACGTTTTGTTCACCATGTAATCACGTCTGTCTGCTGACTAAATCTCATTTTTCTCAGTGTCACGAGTCACCTTATTGCAGATACTTTGTCCATTCCACAAAAGCAACAACATAATAATTTACATTTTCCCACAATGTCCTGTCACAATCGTATTCGCGGATGTACTGTTTTAGTTCAACTCTGTCCCTTCCTGTTCCTTTCTGCTTGTCTTCAGCCACATCCCCATGCTGTTCCGATGCTTCACATTTTCTCTTTGGATTTTGAAAGCTGATTTCCCCTGAACCCTGTCCCTGCATCCTCTCTGTCAGTTTAAAGC
>NW_025208305.1:0-2335 GCF_004010195.1 Chiloscyllium plagiosum | reverse complement strand
GATTCAATTACCACCCATATCTGTGTAATATCCAGTCCCCACAACCCTCCCAGTTTCTGTATCTCCTGTAACTCCAACTGCCACCCCTATCTGTGTAATCTCTAGAACCTCTATTCCTCCCTATCAATGTAACTCCTTCTGGAATGATTTCCCTGTACCTCTCCATGACATCTTTCAGCCCGACAACCTATCTGATCTCTAACCACCAACAGTGATCTCAAACCACCCGAACTCTGTAACATCCTCCAGTCTCTACAACCCAGCTTTTCTCTGTTAGTCTCTCTGGTGTCTGCATTCCCCTTTATCTCCCGTTACAGATCCTTGCTCAGGGAAACGATGTCTCAGTACCGAATCTGTAAGAACACAAAATCCTTTGTTGTATCAATGAATTTGCCTCATTTTCTAAAATTTAACCACTGCAACCTTCTCCACCTCTTTTCATCAATATCCCTTTATTTTGAAGACCAGCCTGGTGAACCTTCTCTGGGCTGCCTCCAATGCAAGAACATTTTCCCTCCAGATAGGGGATCAAACCTGTTCTCAATATTCTCAGTGTGAGTTGATTGGAGTCCTCTATAGCTGTTACAAGCCTTCCCTAGTTTTATTCTCCATTCCCTTTGGAATCAATGCCAGCATTCCATTTGCCTTCTCTATGTCCAGCTGGCCCTGTATGCCACTTTTCTGAGATTTATACACAACGATTCCCACGTTACTCTGTGATGTAACTTTCTGCAGTTGATTTGAAACCAAGAGGTGACAAAAGTAATCATGAAGGTGCTGGAATGTATGGTAAACAATATGCCAGGAATTATAACTGCACAGTTAGAGACCTATGGAAAAAGCGCAGTCCATAAGACCATCATGTACAGGAGCAGAATTAGAAAATTCGGTCCATCGGGTCTATTCCACTATTTGATTATGGCTGAATTATTTCTCAAGCTCATTCTCTGACTTACTCCCTGTAACCCTTGATCTCCTTATTTATCAAGAACCTAGCTATCTCGGAGTTATATACACTGAGTCACTTAACAACCACAGCCCCATGAGGCAGTGAGTTCCACTGATCCATCACCCTCTGGCTGAATACATTCCTCCACTTCTCTATTCCAATGGGTGGTCCCTTCTCTCTGAAGCTGTGCCCTTGGCCCTAGTCTCTCCTGCTCATGAAACAACTTGCCCCCATCCACTCCATCCAGACCCCTCAGTATTCTGTCAGTCTGAATGAGATTCTTCGCGCGGCTCAAAACGTCATCAAGAGCAGACCCAGAGACTTCACATTCTCCTTATATGGCACGAATTTCATCCATGGGATCTTTCTTGGAAAACCATTTCTCCTACCCCTTCACATCCTTTGTCCAGACTCTGAATGGATAACGTGTAGAGTGTAGTCCCAACACTGACCCCTGCGGCGCTCCCCTCATCATCAGTTCCCATCGTGAAAAAGACCCCTTTGTTCACACTCTCTGCCTTGTGGCAATCAGACAAATCCTCTATCCATGCTAAGCATGTTGTTGTGACAGGGAAATTTCATTGCACTGCTGGATTTATTTTTCTGTCTGGCTGTAAACAGCAGAGTATCACCATTACCTTCCCATTAGTAACTCCCTGGAGAAGATGGTGGTTAGCTGCCTTCCTGAGCCCCTGCACCAGCCGTTGGAACTGTTGTTATCTGTGTACCCTCCAGCGGGTGCTACAGCACAATCCCTCGTCTATAACTGCACACAGAGAATGTAGCTCTCCCTTTAATATCTGACATCCTCCCCGACTTATAGTTCCTCACAATATCTTGCCTCCTCCATACCCATCTGTAATAGGGATCTCTAAAATTTCTTTATTCTTGTTTAGACTTCTGATCACCTGAAATCTCTCCCTTTAAAAATTTGTAACCCCTTCAGCTTCTGTAACTCTACATATAACTGCAATCAATGACAGCAGAGGTTTCCTTCGTAAATCTCTGTAATTGCAATGTTTGTCTGTATTAAATTGGCACTTTTCATCCTCCGTATCCATCTCAGGACTTCCAGACCCTACAATCCGACAATTTGGAATGCTCCCATTCTCTGCACCTCCTGAAGTCCTGGGGGTCCTTGAACACCACCAGTGCTCCACAAATTTATATTCCCCCCAGTTACTGCAAGTCTTCTAACTCTGTAACTTCCAACAGTCCCCAGTACCATACAACACTTCCTGGCTGTCAATTTGCATTTGTTGAAGTCTGACACGTTAACAGCACAACTCTCAATGGAGTCTGGGTCTTGCTGCACTCGGACACAGACCAGTTCAGGAGCTGAGGGCGGAAAGAATGTTCTGAACATTGTGGAATCTTCAGTGACCA
>NW_025208304.1:8741-14346 GCF_004010195.1 Chiloscyllium plagiosum | reverse complement strand
GCAAATACCATTCTGCAAGTGCAAATTCTCCCCTATGGACTTATACATGTGTATGCGCATGATAGAGAAAAAAGGTCTATTTCTGTGCTGTATATTTCTATGTCTGTTTGATAACAGATACCTTATTTCTGTTGGTGTCAATATTGTAAATCACAGCTAGGTACTAATAGTTAGATGTAAGGGAGACAGAATTCCTTAAGTCGGGCACCAGAAGAATCCTGAGAGAGTCCTATTTCTGGTTTACTTCCTCATGAACAAAACATTAAGCATGATCACCTATTAATTTGTAATTTTGTTTCATTTTTCTTGTTTTATTCACTTCTATGACTACACTCTGTGTCTGGATGGTTGACAGGCTGGGAGATTGTGGGTTGGGTCTTGTTTTACTGTTCCAACCTCAAAGCTGAAAATCTCCATCCCACCCACTCTCCCTCCATTCTCACTTCGCGAAACCTAATCCCTGCTGCACCTCATCTTGAAGGGCCTGGTTCATGCTGATGAACAGGCCTACACTCAGGGGAGATCTAATTGAAACATAAAGAAAATATTGAATGGCCTGGAGAGTGGATGTTGGGAAAATGTTTCCATTGGGAGGACAGACTAGGACCTGGGGGGCACAGCTTTAGAGTAAAGGGAAGACCTTTTAGAATGGAGATAAGAAGAAACGCCTTCAGCCAGAGACCGGTGAATCTATGGAATCCTTTGCCACAGAAGGCTGTGGAGGCCAGGTCACTGAGGATATTTAAGACTGAAATAGATCGGTTCTTGAGTATCAAGGGGACTGAGGGTTACGGGGAGAAAGTGGGAGAATGGGGTTGAGAAACCCCATCAGTCATGGTTGAATGGTATGCGCAGACCTGATGGGCTGAATGGCCTAATTTCTGCTCCTATGTCTTATGGTCTATTGCTGTCCTGGACACAGAGAATTGGGAGCAGTTGTCGGCCATTTAGTCTTTGAAGCCTGCACCAGCATTGAACAGATCATAACTGGATATGAATAACCCTACATCTAGTTGAACAGGCTGGGACTTTTTCCACTGGAGCACAGGAGATTGAGAGGTGACCATATAGAGGTTTTTAAAATCATGAGGGTGATAGAGGAGGTGAACAGCAGGTATCCTTTCTGACAGGTGGGGCTTCAAGATTCATGAGCAAATTATGAAGGTGAGACGAGAAAAATGTTAATAAGACTTGAGTTGCTCCTTTTTTCCTTTAAGAGAGTGATTTGTGTGTGGGATGAATGTCCAGAGGAAGTGGTGGATGCAGGAAAGGTTCAGAGGGATATGGGGCAAACACAGACAGGTGGGATTCCTTTAGTTTGAGAACATAGTCAGCATGGTCTATTTGGACTGAAGGATCTGTTTCTATGTTGTTTGACTCTGTAACTGTTCTGTACTGGTCTGTACTCGTATTAAAAGGATTTTTTTGCCTTCCCCGATAAACATCCCCTTCTTTCTTGTTCAAAGATCAGATTAACTCAGCCTTGAATATATTCAATGACACCCCAACTGCAGGAAGACATTCCCACTTCTGAACTCAATTCCTCTTGGTAATATACCACTTGCCTTGCTGATGGTTTGCTGCACCTGACCGACAACTGGCAATGACTGGTGTAGAAGGACGCTGAGGCCCCTTTGTAAATCCACACATCATTCCTGATGAAGGGCTCTTGCTCCTCGGATTCTACCTGATTTGCTGCGCTTTTCCAGGGCCACACTTTCTTACTCTGATCTCCAGCATCTGCAGTTCTCACTTTCACCACATCCCAATAGATCACCACTTAAACAATGCACCTCCTTTCTACTTTTTTCACAGCAAAGGCTATAATTTCACATTGTGGTACTGTATTTGCTAATTGTGGCCTTCTCTACAATCAGGGAGACCAAGTGTAAACTTGGGGAACACTTCACAGAGCATCGCAGCTGGGTCCGCAGAGACCGACCGGACCTCCCAGTCACCACCCATTTTAATTTCCCTTCCCATTTCCTTCCTGACATGATCATCTTTGGCCTCCTCCATTGCCACAACAAACAAAACTGTAAAATGGAGGAACAACACCTCAACATTGAGTTCTCCAATTTCAAGTAACCTCCTTTCCCATCCCGATCCCCTCTCCCACCCTGCCACCAACCAGAATCCTTCCTCCCATTGACCAACCAGGTGTTCACCTGTCCCCACTTCACCACCCTGCCCCCAGCACCCACTTGTTCTGCAGCTCTCACGCTCAGTCCTGAAGAAGGTTTACACCCAAAACATCAACTTGTCCACCTCCTGACACTGCCTGGCTTGCTGTGTTCTTCCAGCATCCTGCCTGTGTATTTTGCCAATTCAGACATAGATCTGGACCAATATTTCCCGTGTCTGCCCCCTCCTTACCTTTCAGTTGCTACAAGTCAACAATTTATAGAATCCCTGCAGTGTGGAAAGAGGCCTTTCAGCCCAACAAGTCCACACCAACCCTCCAAAGAGCAACCCATCCAGACCCATTGCCTTACTCTATTACTTTAAATTTACCCTGACTAATTCACCTAACCGACACATCCCTGATTACTATGGCCAGTTCACCTGACCTCTCCGTCTTTGCATTGTGGGATGACTACGGAGCACTTGGAGGAAACCCACGCCCCTTAATTTAAGAATGAAAAATAAATGGAAAAACGGAGTCGGAAAAGAGAATTATGTGCTCACAGAAGTTGGACAGAGGAAGGAAGTTGCAGTCCGGAATGAAGCACAATCTTCATTGAGAGGAGCAGCAGCAACTTCAGAAGCTCATTGTCCAACTTCCGCATTTAGACAATGAGGGCTCTGATTGACGTGAGGACCAGTCACCTTCCGGTCCTCTTGGTTTCCTATTGGTTCATCAAAAGTAGGTCGCGCGCCTTTTCCATGGACAGCAAGAAGCATGCGCAGTGATTTATTGACACTGATAAACATGCGTAGTATGCTCCGTACTGACACCGTAAAGCATGCGCAGTATGCTCCGTAGAGATGCTGCTGTTACTGATAGTTAAGTGTTCAAATGTCAATAGGAGAAAAAGAGGGTCGATCCACAATTTTTTTCCTTTTGCATTCTGTCTGGCTGCTCAACATTTTTATGCCTTTTCCTCAGGGTAATGGAAGGGGCGAATCCAGAACTAGAAGCATAGGTTTAGGGTGAGGGGGGGAAAGATTTATGAGGGACCGAAGGGGCGACTTTTCACACAGAGGGTGGTGTGTGTTTGGAATGAGCTGCCGGAGGAAGTCGTGGTAGCTCGTACAATTACAACATTCAAAAGGCATCTGGATGGAAGGGTTTAGAGGGATATCGGCCAAATTAGGATATCTGGTCGGCCTGCACTGAAGGTTTTGTTTCCGTGCTTTACAACTCTAATTCACAAGGGGGACCAATTTCACGTGACTAGGTGTAGGCCATTCACCCCTTACAGCCTGTCCTGAGCTGTAGCCTAACTACACATATTTCACTGCAAGTTTCAGAACGATTTCAGGAGCTCTTTTTAAAAAAATGTACGTGCTTTCAGACTTTAACGATGTTTCTAAATATAACATTTTAGCTATTCTCACCTTTAAAGATTAACCATTTCTCGTCCCTCCCGTCTCCAGGTAGAGTCGTCACATCTATTTTGTCTCTCTCTCTCTTCTTAGAAGTGCTTGAGGGGGAGGCAGAGTGTTGGGAAAGAATGAGAGAGAATAGTGTGGGGTGCAGAGTGTGAGGAGAGAGCGAATGGTTGGGGGTGCAGAGCGTGGGGAGAGAGAGAATGGATGGGGTGCACTGGGTGGGGAGAGAAAGGACAGGGCCAGAAGATGGGGAGATAGAATGGACCGGGTGTTCGGGGTAGAGAGGGATAATGGACAAGAAGCTGGGGATAGAGAGAGAATGGACTTGGAGTGCATTGGGTGGCAGGTGGGACTGGACAGGGGATGCTGTGGAATGTGGGGGTCAATGGACAGAGAGCGCTGGGGGTTGTTGGGGAAATAGACAGGGGGCACTGAGGTGACGGGAAATTGACAGGGGGTGCTATAGGTCACGTGGATGAATGGACGGGGCACTGTGGGTGGCAGGGCAGAAAGGACAGGGGATGCTGTTTGTGGCAGAGCAGAATAGATAGGAGGCGCTGTAGGTGGCGTGGGGGGCAATGGACCGGGAGAGCTTTGGGTGCCGTGGGCGATTGACGGGGGGAACTAGACAGAGGGTGCTTTGGGTGGCATAGGGAATGGATGGGGGCACTGTAGGTGGCATGAGGAATGGACGGGGCTGCAGTGGGTGCCAGAGGGAATGGCCGGCGGCGCTGTGTGTGGCGGGGTGGAAGGGACAGGAGATGTTGTGGGTTGCGTTGGGGAATGGACAGGGGACGCTGTGTGTGGCGGGGGGAAAGAGACAGGGGGCACTGCGGGTGACAGTCTTGAATAGACAGGTGGTGCTGTCACAGAGTGGCAGGGATGTGGATTAAGGGACTTAAAGGGCAAGCTTTTCATGCAGACGGTTGTGTAGGTGTAGAACAAGCTGCCAGGGGACGTTGTGGAGTTGGGTACAATTACAACATTTAAAAGGTGCCTGGATGAATAATTTGGGTTGAGAAGGATCTGGGCCAAATACTGGAAATTCGGATTGGGTCAGATCTTGGACAATTGGTCAGTGTGGACTGAACTGAAGGGTCTGTTTCCATGCAGTGTCACTCTATAAGTTGATGATTTTTATGATCAAAACCAGACCTTTTTTTACTGAAAATCGTCCTGCTGGATTTTTTTTAGTGCACCAAGTTTCAGGAGATTTGTGGTGGGTAAAAGTGGTGCAAGTCCCTAATCCTGGAAATTCTGGAAAATATAAAGGGGTTATTAAAAATACTTTAACTTTGGGAATACTAGGTCTTGTGGAAATAGTGTATTTGTCAAATATTTTCATCTGTCCATCTTCTACAAGGCACAAGTCAGCAATGTAATGGAGTACTCTCCCATCAGCTTGGATCACTGCAGCTTCAACAGTTTTCATGCAAACACTTGATACCATCCAGGACAAAATAACCTGCTCGATTGGCGCGATGTCCACATACATTCACTTCCTCTGCCCCACTGTTCAGAAGCAGTAGTGTGTATTATCTACAAGATGCACTGCAGAAGTTCACCAAAGATCCTTACAAAATAGCTTCCAAACCAACAACTACTTCCATCTAGAAGGACCAGGACAACAAATACTTGGGAACACAACCTCTTGCAAGTACCCCTCCAAGCCACTCACCATCTTGACTTGGAAACGTATCGCTATTCTTTCAGTGTTGCTGGGTGTAAATCCTGGAATTCCCTCCCTAAAGGCATTGTGGGTCATCATACAACATATAGACTTCAGCAGTTCAAGAAGGCAGCCCACCACCACCACAAGGGGAATAAAATGCTGGCCAGCCAGCAACGCCCATTTACCACGAGTAACTTTTAATAAATCGTTGAAACAGAGCGTTGAATTGTGCAAACTAAAGAAAAATTAACGTTAAGGAGGGACAGATGGAGGGCATTGATTCGGTCCTTATTTGAGGACAGATAAGGAGCAATATACTGGCACTGAATTGGAAATAGAGTTTAGAGTTAAACACCTATAGTATTTCATTCAGTGTAT
>NW_025208304.1:0-8332 GCF_004010195.1 Chiloscyllium plagiosum | reverse complement strand
CAATCAGAGTCTGGTCCTCCTACCAATCAAAGAGTGTTCTAGCTAGGAGGATAAAGAACTGGTTGAGCAACAAGAGACAGAGAGTAGTAGTTGAAGGGAGTTTCTTGAAATGGAGAAAGGTGACCAGTTCCACAGGGATCAGGGCTCTGGAAGAGAGCACTGCTGGTATGATTAGCACATTTGCAGATGACACAACGATTGGTGGAGTAGCGGAAAGCATAAGGGATTGTCAAAGAATACAGGAGAATATAGATAGACTAGAGAGTTGGGCAGAGAAGTGGCAGATGGCGTTCAATCCAGGCAAATATGAGGTGATGCATTTTGGCAAGTCTAATTCTAGAGCGAATTATACAGAGAACAGAAGAGCCTTGGGAAAAGTCGATGAGCAGAGAGATCTGGGAGTGCAGGTCCATTGTCCCCTGAAGGTTGCTGCACAGGTGGATAGAATGGTCAAGAAGGCATATGGTATGCTTGCCTTCATCAGACAGGGTGTTGAATATAAGAGCTGGCAGGTCATGTTAAAAGTTTAAATGATGTTGGTTCGACTGCTTTTAGAATATTGTGTACAGTTCTGGTCGCCACATTATCAAAATGATGTGGACAATTTGGAGAGGGTGCAGAGAAGGTTTACAAGGATGTTACCTTGTATGGAAGGTGCTAGCTATGAAGAAAGGTTGAGTAGGTTAGGTTTGTTTTCATTAGAAAAAAGGAGATTGAGGGGGGACCTGATTGAGGTTTACAAAATGATGAACGATATAGACAGGGTAGATAGAGATGAGCTTTCTTTCAATAAGATTCAATAACGAGAGGTGAAAAGTTTTTAAGGGGGATACATGTGGCAAGTACTTTAGACAGAGGGTGGTGAGTGTCTGGAATGTATTGCCAGCAGAGGTAGTAGAGGCAGGCACGGTAAATTCATTTAAAATGCACCTGGACAGATGCATGAGTAGGTGGGGAACAGAGTGATACAGATGCTTAGGAATTGGGCAACAGGTTTAGACAGAGAGAAGATTTGGATTTGCTCAGGCTTGGACAGCTGAAGGGCATATTCCTGGACTATAAAATTTCTTTGTTCTATCTGTGAGCACAACACCCTCTTTTCTCACCCTCCCCTCCTTTTCTATTTGTCATCCTCGGGTTCAACTGTTGGTTTGTTGCAGCTGGAGGGAAAGCAAGTCAATCCAGAGGAGGGGACAGTCTCTGGAAAATGTTGGTCTCGATCTGTGTCTATTAAAGACATTGACAGGCTTTGTTTCCTCCTGATGAGGAACTTTTGATCAAAACGTCGATTTACCTGCTCCTCGGATGCTACCTAACCTGCTTTGCTTTTCCAGCACCACTCTAACATAGATACAAAAATATTGGATCTACATGAGAAACGGCACTGGTCAGGGGGGAGATTCCCTCTGAGAGTTCTTTGTGAGAGCTTTTTGACTTGATTTATTGCCATATGTCCCACAATGGGTTGGTGGAGTTGTGGGTAGTGTGGAGGGCTGTTCTAGTTTGCAATTAGACATTGACAAGATGCAGAACTGGGCTGATAAGTGACAGATGGAGTTCAACGTGGAAAAATGTGAAGTTATTCACTTTGGAAGGTCATATTTGAATGCAGAATACAGGGTTAAAAACAAGATTCTTGGCAGAGTAGAGAGATAGAGAGATCTTTGGGTCCATGTCCACTGATCCCTCAAAGTTGCCATGCAGAGAGATAGGGCTGTTATGAAGGCGTATGGTATGTTGGCTTTAATTAGCAGGAGGACTTCGTGTAAATGCTATGAGGCTATTCTGCAGCTCCGTAGAATCCTGTATGGACCACACTTGCAATATTGTGTTCAGTTCTGGTTGGCTCATTGTCAGAAAGATGTGGAAGTTTAGAGAGGATGCAGAGGAGATTTACCAGGATTCTGCCTGCACTGGAGGGCATGTCTTATGAAAAAAGGTTGAGGGAGCTAAAGCTTTTCTCATTGGAGCGAAAAAGGATGGAGGTGACTTGATAGAGGCGTACAAGATGTTGAGAGGCATAGATAGAATGGATAGCCTTGGCAGAAATACCCTTACAAGGGGGCATAAGTTTAAGGTTATTGGAGGAAAGTTCAGGGGAGATGTTAGAGTAGGTTCTTTACTCAGTGATTGGTGGGTGCATGGAATACACTGCCAGCGGTTATAGTACAATCAGATACATTAGGGCCATTTAAGCAACTCTTGTATAGGCACGTCAAAGTTAGTATAATGAAGGATATGTAGGTTAGTTTGATCTAAGAGTAGGATAAAGGGTCAGCACTACATCGAGGGCCAAAGGGCCTATACTGTGTTGTATTGTTCTATGGACCTAAGTACAGTCAAAAGTTTTGATTTGTGATCAGTACAGTCAGATCCTAGCAAACAAGGACATGCAGGTCATACTGTGCTGAGACAGAGCGAGGCGTGTAGGATTATGGCTGCACTGAAGGTGCACCAAAGCAAGGTCAACATCAGATTTCAAATTCATGAGTCACATTCAACAGTCTAATAATGGCAGGGAAGAAGCTATTCTCAAACTTTTGGTTCGTATGTTCAAGCTTCTGTATCTTCTGCCTGACAGAAGAGGGTGTAGGAGATCATTCCTGGGGGCCGGGGGAATGATGTTAGCAGCCTTTCCACGACAATGAGAAGTGAAGATGAATTCCATGTATGGAAGGTTGGCTTCCAGGATGGACGGTACTGTGCACACAACCTTCTGTAGTTTCTTCTAGTCCTGGGCAGAGCAGTTGCCGTTGCAGGCTATGATGCACCCAGATACAATGCTTTCTATGGTGCATCTGTCAATGTTGGTGAGGATCTTATGGACATGCTGAATTTTTAAGCCTCATGTGGAAGAAAATGCATTGTTGTGCCTTCTTGACTGTAACATGGGTAGGTTTGGATATTCAGCCGCTCCTTTCTCATTCTTATTAACTCCTTCACTTGAAGTAGTCACACAGTCAGTTTCATACCTGGTGCTAATATGTTTTGAAGGATTTCTTCAGGAGGATGAAATATTACAAGTGGCAAAGATAGTGTACATACATAATATGAAGTCTTTAAACTTATAAAGTCATAGAGATGTACAGCATGGAAACAGACCCTTCGGTCCAACCCATCTATGCCGACCAAATATCCTAACCCAATCTAGCACCACCTGCGAGCACCAGGCCCATATCCCTCCAAACCCTTTCTATTCATATAGCCATCCAAAAGGCGCTTAAATGTTGCAATTGTACCAGCTTCCACCACATCCTCTGGCAGCTCATTCCATACACGTACCACCCTCTGCGTGAAAAAGTTGCCCCTTAGGTCTCTTTTATATCTTTCCCCTCTCACCCTAAGCCTATGCCCTCTAGTTCTGGACTCCCGACGGAGAATTGTTCCATTCCTGGTCGGGGTAGTGGTGGGGGGGCGGCGAATGGGGATGAAAAGGATGCTGTCATTCATGGGGGTGTGGGTGAGGAAGAATCATCCCATGGACATGGGAAAAGGAGAATTGTACAGTTCAGACAGGGAGGGTTGTTTCATTCATGGCGGATGTGGGTAGGGGAGAACTTTACCATTGACAGTTGGAAGGATTGTACCATTTGGAGGACGGGAGAATTGCACCCGACATGGGTGAGGAAGGAAAGGGTTGTACCATTGAGAGGGGGAGGATTGCATCATTCATGGGGAGGGGTAGAAGGATAGGATGATTGTACCATTCGGTATGAGGGGGGGGGCGGTGAGGTGCAGAGGGGAAGGAGAGGATTGTGCCATTCATGTCGGGGGATGTGAATTGTACCATTCACAGAGAATTATTTATTTTTATTTTCCAGAATTTCCAGGATACAGGACATGTGCCAATTTCATCCACCACAAATCACCACTAAAAAAATCCAACAGGAAGATTATCAGTAAAAAGGCTTGCTTTCAGTCATAGAGTGAGAGACATAGAGTCACACTGCACAGAAACAGACCCTTTGGATCAACTCATTCATGCTGACCAGATGTCCCAAACTGACCCAGTCCCAAGTTACTGCATTTGGCCCAAATCCCTCTACACCCAAACTATTCATCCATTCACCTTTTAAATATTGTAATTGTACCAACCACCATCACTTCGTCTGGCAGCTGATCCCATACAAGCACCACCGTCGGTGTCCAAACATTGCCCTTTCGGTCCTTTTTTAATCTTTCGCCCTCTCACCTTCAACCTATGCCTTCTAGTTTTTGACTCCCTCATCCTGGGAAATAAGACCTTGGCTATTTGTCCTATCTGTGACGCTCATGATTTTAGAAACCTTTAATAATGTTACTACTCAGACTATGATGCTCCAGGTTTTAAAAAGCCCCAGCCTCTCCCTACAACTCAAAACCACCAGTCCCAGCAACATCCCTGTAAATCTTACTGTGTCACCATTCAATCATGGCCGAAATGTTCCTCACCCCCATTTTCCTGCCTTCTCCCCATAACTCTTCAACCCATCACCAATTAAAAACCTATTTGACAGCTCTTCAAATTTATTCACTGTTCCAGCTTCCACCACTTTGGGGGAGCGAATTCCACAGATTCACAACCCTTTGGGAGAAGTAGTTTCACGCAACTCTGTTTTAAATTTGCTCCCCCTTGTCCTAGTCTGTGACATCTCCTAGAATGCCCCACAAGAGGGTGTGTCCATTCCATGTCTACTTTATCCATACCTTTTATCATCTTGAATACCTCAATTTGATATGCTCTCATTTTTCTAAATTCTCAAAAGTATCTGTCTAAACTGTTCAATTTCTCTTCATTCGACAACCTTTTGTGGGCGGCACGGTGCGCCAGAGACCCGGGTACAATTCCCGCCTCAGGCGACTGACTGTGTGGAGTTTGCACGTTCTCCCCGTGTCTGCGTGGGTTTCCTCCGGGTGCTCCGGTTTCCTCCCACAGTCCAAAGATGTGCAGGGTCAGGTGAATTGGCCATAATAAATTGCCCGTAGTGTTAGGTTAGGGGTATGGGTGTGTTACGCTTCGGCAGGTCGGTGTGGACTTGTTGGGCCGAAGGGCCTGTTTCCACACTGTAATGTAATCTAATCTATAAAAAAAAACCCTCCCCATCTGTGGGATCAATCTAGTGGATCTCCTGTGAACTACATCTTTTCTGAAATAAGGGTTTTAGAACTTGGCAACTCCTTCAGGTGTGGTTTCAGCAATACCATGTACAGTTGCAGCAACACTTCCTTAATCTTATATCCTATTCCTTTACCTGTAAAACCCAACATTCCATTCGCTATTTTTATTTTCTGCTGAACCTGCATGCTAGTTTTCTGTGACTCATGAACGAGGATACCCAGATCCCTGTGCATCAGATCACGCCAAAGCCTCTCACCACTTAGATAATAGGTCTCCTTCCTGTTTTTGTGACCAAAATGCATGACCTCACACTTATCTACCAAACTCCATCTGCCAAATTTTGGCTCACTCTCCTAACCTATCTATATCTAGTTGTAAGGTTCTTATTTCCTCAATGCAATTTACCATCCTGCCTATTTTGTATCATCTGCAAATTAGGCTATAGTGCCATTTATCCCTGTATATAAATTGTAAATAGTTGGGCTCCAAGGACCCAACCCTGTGGCACGTCAACAGTTACATCTTGCCATCCAGAATAAAAAAGCCATCGATTCAGACTGTCTGTCTCGTCCCCATCAGCTTGTCGCCTATTCAAGCTGATAAATCACCCCTAATCCCATATGATCCCACCTGTGAATTGACCTTTTGAGTGGCACTTTCACAAATGCCTTCTGGAAGGCCAGATATATTACATCTACAGGATCCCCATTATCAAATTCGCTTGTTATATCTTCGAAGAACTTAGTCAAACCTGATTTGTCCTTCATAAAACCATGCTGACTCTGATGGATGGAGTTTTGAATTTCCAAACGTCCTGATATTGCTTCCTTTATAATTGATACTAATACCTTCCCAACATCAGATACTATACTAACTGGTCTGCAATTTCCTATATATTGCCACCCTCCCTTTTTAAATACAAATGTTACATTAGCATTTTTCCAATCAACTGGAAACATAAGATCATAAGATATAGGAGCAGAAATCAGGCCATTCAGCCTATCGAGTCTGCTCCACCATTTAGCCATGGCTGATAAGTTTCTCAACTCCATTCTCCCGCTTTCTCTCCATAACCTTTGTTCACATTGTCAACCAAGAATCGACCTATTTCTGTCTTAAATACACACAATTAGTCTTTCTCATGTCCAGGGAATTTTGAAATATTGTAACTAATGTTTCCACTATTTCCGCCATTACTTCCTTTAGTACCCTAAAATGTAGGCCATCAGGCCCAGTGAACTTGTCTACCCTTAATCCTCATAGTGCACCTATCGACGTTGATTGTTTAAGTGCTACGCTTTCTATGGCTTCTGCCTTGGCTGTTCCAATAGGACTGGTACTGCTGTCCTCCAAGGTGAAAACTGAGGAAAAGTATTAATTTAGAAGCTCTGCCATTTCAGTATTCCCTCGATGAACTCACCGGTTTCATCTTCCAATGGACCAACATTTACTCTGTTCCCTTTAGCATACGACTAGAAGCGTTTGTTTTTCTTTTTGATATTTTGTGCTAGGTTTCTTTGGTAATTTACTTTACCTACTTTTATTCATTTTATTAGTATCCCATTGTTTATGTCTGAAAGTTTCCCAATGTTTCAGCTTTCCAGAGATCTGGAATACCATTTCTGAACAGGCTGAAAATTGAAAACATACTTTTGTTCAAACTGAAAATAAACCCATCTATCAGGTGGCTGGGGGTGGGCAAACCTATCGCCCCGCTCCCATTTTTTTCAAATTCTTGGAAGACTCGTCCAAACACGTCCCTTCAGCTGGTGATGACATCACCCTTATTCTAACCCCGCCGCCGCCCAAACGCATCTCGGGTCCGGGGATCCTCCTTCAGAACAGGACCAGGTTTCAGGAACATCCCGGGGAGGTCGCCAGGCCCGAGCGCCAAGACCTGGCTCCTGTCCCCGGGGAGAGGAGACAGTGAGACAGGGTAGGATTGGGAACCGCGGGAGGAGGGAGACAGGGGAGTGTATAAACTCCGAGGGGGAGGCCTCAGGCCGCGAATAAAAGCCCCACAGGCCCAGAGTTTACTTCACCGGCGAAGGAGCTCTCGGGTTGCCCGGGCAACCGGCCGCCATCTTTGTGAGGGTAAGGCGCGTGCCGTCTTGGGGTGGGCGGCCATCTTGGTGAAGGCACCATTCGCGGTCATTTCCGGGAGAGAATTCCAACCTCGTGACAGCCTTTGTGTCAACTAGAATTTCCTCATTTCACTTTGAGAGACCAGGCGCTGAGGGTATATCTGCCCTTAACACAGGAAAAGGGAGTGGGAGAGAGATCCTGAATTTGAGTTGAATGTGATCATTTGTGGCGCTGGACAAGAAAGTGGTGATCGCAGTGACCTGGAGAGTATTGACGTGTTGATGTTGTTGTCAGTTTGTAGACTGGAGAAAACAGAAAACACCAGGAGTGGAAGAAAGACATGAGGAAGTGGATGTGAATTTCAATGCAGGAGGAGAGACAATGTGTAGGATTGAAATTTTTAATACTTCCAGCTAGTAGAGAAGTGTTCTGTGGATGACTTATCTCAGTCCATACCCTGGAGTTTGGATTATCAGGTGCTGGGGCTTTGTAAACTTTTAATCCCATCAATTTCCCCAACAACTACTCAGTTCTGCTCTCGATGGACCATGTGTTCCCCAAAATTTTGGGGATGTTACTTGTGTCCTGCTTTGATGATACAAGCAACATGTGTGGTTAATTGGTCTGCCATCTCTTTGATCCACATGAGAACTTTGCCTGTTCTCATTTGTAATTATTTTCACTAATCCTTTTTTTTATCTTTACATACCCCATTTTCCCCTTTTTAATCAATCCTTTTGCTGAAACCAGATGTGCTCCCAGTCTTCAGATCTGCTTTTCCTTGGCCAATGTGTACGCCATTTCTTTGGATCCAGTACGATCCATGATGTCCCTTTTGTATTTTATTTTGTCAGACAGGAAGGGACAACTATTGCAGTTCCTCCAGGTGCTATTTAAGTGTTTGTCATTTTTTAAAATAATATTCCCTCATTTGTTGTGGCCTGTTTGTGCCTTTGCCATTGTAATTTTCTCGCTTTAGATTTAAGTCCCCAATCACAGAATCAACTCTGTTCCTCTCCACCTTTAATGGAAAGTTCTCTCTCTGTTTTTCACTCTTCCATAAGGGGCCTCTCTCAGCTACGTTGCAAATTATTTCCTTCTCGGTGAAGGAATTAACATTTTGGAACTAAATTACCATTGCCCAACAGC
>NW_025208303.1:12273-14342 GCF_004010195.1 Chiloscyllium plagiosum | reverse complement strand
CCTTTGAGAATGGAGATAAGGAGAAACTTCTTCAGTCAGACAGTGGGGAATCTCTGGAATTCATTGCCACAGAAGGCTGTGGGGGCCGGGTCACTGAGTATATTTAAGATGGAGATAGATAGGTTCTTGATCCTCAAGGGTTATGGGGAGAAAGCAGGGATTGAGTAATGTATCAGCCATGATTGAACATGCACTCGATGGGCTGAATGGCCTAATTTCCGCTTCTATGTCTACGGTCTTCTGGGACTTCATGTTGAGGTTGTACAGGATGTTGGTGAGGTCTCCCCTGGAATATTCCGTGCAGTTTGAGTCACCCTCCTGTAGGAAGGTCGTTATTAAGCGGGAGAGGGTTCAGAAGAGATTTACCAGGATGTTGCTGGGAATGGAGGGTTTAGATTCCGATCCACTCCGTGCAGAACAAAGATCATGTCTCGTGTTCCTTTAGGTCATTTTCCAGGCTGATAAACCAGGGTTGTCCTCACAGGGAATGGCTTATCCCAGAGTGGGATTACTGGCAATTTCTCAATCCTTCCACACCCAGCCTCAGTTCCTGATGGAGCTGTTGTAGGGAACATTCAGACAGGGCAGTTAGTCGTAACTTCCATTGAGTGACTGAGAGAGCAGAGATTGATGTAATCCCACTCGCACCAAGGAATGGTTTCACGTTGTGTACACGTCACCGGAGACCACAGCAATCCCTGACCACCCATGTAGATCTGATCACAGCCTTTCTGACAGTGCGGCACTCCCTTGGAGACTGTACTCTCTGAAGGTCAGTGCTGAGGGAGTGCCACACTGTCAGAGGGTCAGTGCTGAGGGAGTGTCGCACTGTCGGAGGGTCAGTGCTGAGGGAGTGCCACACTGTCGGAGGGTCAGTACTGAGGGAGCACCGCATTGTCGGAGGGTCAGTGCTGAGGGAGTGCCACACTGTCAGTGTTGCTATCATTTGGAGGTAACTGTATATTGCGACCTCATTTGCCCCTTCACCTTAAAGTGAAAAGGTCCAGGGATTGGGCATGAATAGGGGGAATGGACAAGGTGTTTTCCCTGGGATGGAGTGGGGGGTAAGTCCAGAACTAGAGGCCATAGGTTTAAGGAATTTAGAAGGCATCTGGATGGGTATATGAATAGGAAGAGTTTGGAGGGATATGGGCCAAGTGCTGGCAAACAGGACTAGATTAGGTTAGGATGTCTGGTCGGCATGGACGAGTTGGACCGAAGGGTCTGTTTCTGTGCTGTACAGCTCTGAGTCTATCACACTGTGACGTTATGGTGAGGAGACGGGAGTTCTGACTGGTGTCCTGTCCAACAATTATTCATTGAACACACCTTACAGACAGAGATTAATCTTTACAACTTCAGCAAAATGGCCCTCTTAAAAAAAATACCGACTGGTTTAGCACTTGGGGCCCTTGCAGTGGTTGTGAGAGGTGCTACATCAATTCAAGGTTTTCCATTGTTTCTCCATCTTAGATTCAGGAGTCAGATTTCCGATCCAGGAATGCCCTTCCTAAATGAAGTGAAATATATCCGTGTGGAAATTGTTGCTTTCTGTCTGCAGTAGTTGGGTGATCGAACACAGAGACATATTGGCCTGGCACTCGTGGAGAGTGGGCAAATTGTTGACCCTTCCTCAAGTTCCCAGAAACTCTTTTCCTTCCTGTTGCCTTATGAAAACCTGCCGTGACCCATTCCTGGTGCAGGCCCTGTGCTATTCCCTCTGTACAGCTCACAAAGAGAATCCATTGTGAAACCTCGTGGGTCAGAGTTGGTCACTTGATGTGAACAGTCAGCTTTGTCCAATCAATGTCAGTGCTGTGGTTTGCCTGGAGCCTGGCAGGTTTCTGAGTCGTGACAGCTGGAATGCATGTTTTCATCTGGTTAAACAAAACCAGCAATCCGTTCAGCAGGGAGAGACAACAACACTGAGGACTTCAGAATACTGACTGCCCTGATGTAAAACAATACCTATCTTTAGGTTCAGGGGGCACTGTCGGAGGGTCAGTGCTGAGGGAGCGCCGCACTGTCGGAGGGTCAGTGCTGAGGGAGTGCCGCACTGTCGGAGAGTC
>NW_025208303.1:6037-12108 GCF_004010195.1 Chiloscyllium plagiosum | reverse complement strand
GTCGGAGGGACAGTGCAGAGGGAGCGCCGCACTGTCGTAGGGTCAGTGCTGAGGGAGTGCCGCACTGTCGTAGGGTCAGTGCTGAGGGAGTCTCTCGCTCTGTCTCTCTCTCTCGCTCTGTCTCTCTCTCTCGCTCTGTCTCTCTCTCTCGCTCTGTCTCTCTCTCTCGCTCTGTCTCTCTCTCTCGCTCTGTCTCTCTCTCTCGCTCTGTCTCTCTCTCTCGCTCTGTCTCTCTCTCTCGCTCTGTCTCTCTCTCTCGCTCTGTCTCTCTCTCTCGCTCTGTCTCTCTCTCTCGCTCTGTCTCTCTCTCTCGCTCTGTCTCTCTCTCTCGCTCTGTCTCTCTCTCTCGCTCTGTCTCTCTCTCTCGCTCTGTCTCTCTCTCTCGCTCTGTCTCTCTCTCTCGCTCTGTCTCTCTCTCTCGCTCTGTCTCTCTCTCTCGCTCTGTCTCTCTCTCTCGCTCTGTCTCTCTCTCTCGCTCTGTCTCTCTCTCTCGCTCTGTCTCTCTCTCTCGCTCTGTCTCTCTCTCTCGCTCTGTCTCTCTCTCTCGCTCTGTCTCTCTCTCTCGCTCTGTCTCTCTCTCTCGCTCTGTCTCTCTCTCTCGCTCTGTCTCTCTCTCTCGCTCTGTCTCTCTCTCTCGCTCTGTCTCTCTCTCTCGCTCTGTCTCTCTCTCTCGCTCTGTCTCTCTCTCTCGCTCTGTCTCTCTCTCTCGCTCTGTCTCTCTCTCTCGCTCTGTCTCTCTCTCTCGCTCTGTCTCTCTCTCTCGCTCTGTCTCTCTCTCTCGCTCTGTCTCTCTCTCTCGCTCTGTCTCTCTCTCTCGCTCTGTCTCTCTCTCTCGCTCTGTCTCTCTCTCTCGCTCTGTCTCTCTCTCTCGCTCTGTCTCTCTCTCTCGCTCTGTCTCTCTCTCTCGCTCTGTCTCTCTCTCTCGCTCTGTCTCTCTCTCTCGCTCTGTCTCTCTCTCTCGCTCTGTCTCTCTCTCTCGCTCTGTCTCTCTCTCTCGCTCTGTCTCTCTCTCTCGCTCTGTCTCTCTCTCTCGCTCTGTCTCTCTCTCTCGCTCTGTCTCTCTCTCTCGCTCTGTCTCTCTCTCTCGCTCTGTCTCTCTCTCTCGCTCTGTCTCTCTCTCTCGCTCTGTCTCTCTCTCTCGCTCTGTCTCTCTCTCTCGCTCTGTCTCTCTCTCTCGCTCTGTCTCTCTCTCTCGCTCTGTCTCTCTCTCTCGCTCTGTCTCTCTCTCTCGCTCTGTCTCTCACTCAAAGTCCTGTCTTTGGTGAATGCCTGAAGCAGTCTATTGGAATTGACTGAAATCACTCCCGCTGCTCCCTCACCATTTGATCTGCAACATTTCATTTGCTGGATTTATTTGAGTTCCAGCCTGATCTCTGTTATCTCCTTTTTCTCTCTGTATTTTTCATACGGACGGATTTAGAAGCTGCTAAATTATTTCTTAATCTCTCCGTCACATCCTGCTCTGAGTCTGTCAGTGAAGAGAGTCAGAAACCCATTTTCCTCGTTAGGTCTGTGACCGTTTACTGAAGGAAGCTTCCATTGGAACCTGGGAGTTTGGGACAGGAGGAGGCCATTCAGCACTGTCAGTCTGCTACCCCATTCAATCAGGTCAAGGCTGATCATGTCCAAGGAGATCTCTGCAGGAGTCCCTCAGGGGAGTGTCCTCGGCCCAACCACCTTCAGCTGCTAAATCAATGACCTTCCCTCCATTATAAGGTCAGAAATGGGGATATTTGTTGATGATTGGACAATGTTCAGAACCATTCGTGACTCCTCAGATACTGAAACAGTCCGTGTTCAAATGCAGCAAGATCTGGACAATATCCAGGCTTGGGCTGACAAGTGGCAAGTAACATTCACACCACCTAAATGCCAGACAATGACCATCACCAATACAAGACACTCTAACCACCACCCCTTGACATTCAATGGTGTTACCATCACTGAATCCCCACTACCAACATCCTGGGGGTTATCATTGACCAGAAACTCAACTGGACTCACCACATAAACACAGTGGCTACAAGAGCAGGTCAGAGGCTGGGAATTCTGCAGCGAGTAACTCCCCTCCTGACCCCCCAAAAGCCTGTCCACCATCTCCAAGGCACAAGTCAGGAGTGTGAGGGAATACTCCCCACTTGCCCTGGATGGGGGCAGCTCCAACAACACTCAAGAAGCTCAACACCATCCAGGACAAAGCAGCCCCCACTTGATTGGCCCCACATCCACAAACACCCACTCCCTCCCCCACCGACGCTCAGTAGACGCAGTGTGGACCATCTACAAGATGCCCTGCAGAAACTCACCAAAGATCCTCAGACACCACCATCCAAACCCACAACTACAAAGAGTTATAGAGACATGTATCATGGAAACAGACCCTTTGGCCCAAGTGAAGAGGCGAAGGGGGCGGGGTGGTAGGTCTTTGATGGATATCCCTTTCAATGACTTAATGTTTCAATAACATGTTCCCAACGAGGAAATTGAACCTGAAGGTGTCCATTCGGCCCGTTTTATCCATCCTTCCCAAGGACATATGGACCTCTTCTATTTCCAGCAGTCAGGCCCCTCCTCTGAGATTTAGGATCCCCCAGTCCCAGAGTGAAGGGGTGTACCGCATGGGATTGAGGGGCCTTCACTCAGGGAGCGGTGAATCTCTGCAACTTTCTGCCCCCGAGACTGTGGAGACTCTGATGCTGAGCGTGTTCTAGATGGAGATTGATAGGTTTCTGGATGTTAGAGGGATATTGGGATCGTGCAGGGGAAATGGTATTGGCAATCTGCCCTGATCTGGTTTAATGACAGTCAGCGATTAGTCTCCTCCTGCTGCTATTTCCCATATTCCGTAAAACCATCAGAAATAGGAACAGGAGGAGGCCATTCGGCCCCTCGAGCCTGCCCTGCCATCCAACAGGATCATGGTTGATCTGAGATTCCTCACGTCCACTTTCCTGCCCTTTCCCCTCGATTCCACGACTGATCAGGAATCTCTCCATCCTGTTCCCTGGATGCTGCCTGACCTGCTGTGCTGTTCCAGCAATAAAGTTTCAACAACAATCTCTCCATCTCAGCCTTAAATACACACACGGGGTCTGCCCCCACAGCTCTCTGGGACAAGGAGTTCCAAAAACTCTCAGCCCTCTGAGGGAAGAGATCCCTCCCCATCTCAGCCTTCAGTTAGTGCCCCTTTATCCTGAGGCTGTGCCCTCTGGCCCTAGACCCTCCCATGAGAGGGACCACCCTCTCAGCATTGACCCTGTCAAGCCCCTTACAGAATCCAAGATGTTTCCATGGGATCACCTCTCATTCTTCTCTACTCCAGGGAGTAGAGTCCCAACTGTTTAATCTTTGCTCACGAGACAATCCCTCCGTCCCAGGGACCAACCTAGTGATCCTTCCCTCAGCTGCTTCCAATGAAATGATATCTTTCCTTAAATAAGGGACCAAACCTACTCACAGTGCCCCGGGTGTGGTCTCCCCAGCCCCTTCTCCCACATTATACTCCATTTGTCCATTTACTGAACCCAGCAGTATCTCTCTGTAAACGTGATTCGGAGATGCCGGTGTTGGACTGGGATGAACAAAGTTAAAAATCACACAACACCAGGTTATAGTCTCACAGGTTTATTTGGAAGCACACTAGCTTTCAGAGCGACGCTCCTTCATCAGATGGATGTAGACAGGTGCTCCACAACCACCTGACGATGGAGCAGTGCTCCGAAAGCTAGTGCTTCCAAATAAAGCTGTTGGACTATCATCTCTGTAAACAGTTTGGGTCCCTGCCTTTCTATTTATTTTTGTGTCGTGTGCAAATTTGTTGCTGGCACATTTGCTTTCTCTCTCTGTGTCATTAATATATCCTGATAGAAAGACCTGTCAGCTCAGTAAGTCTGTATCGCAATGTCTCAGGATCCTCTCTGGTTCCAGTTCTTCCCTTAAGTGTGGTTTGGAGAGATTTGCAAACTTGGTAACTTTAGTGAGTGTGACCCTTTGTTCAAAGAATTACACGGCACAGCAACTTTTCCACGCAGAGGGTGGTACGTGTATGGAATGAGCTGCCAGAGGAAGTGGTGGAGGCTGGTACAATTGCAACATTTAAAAGGCATCTGGATGGGTATATGAATAGGAAGGGTTTGGAGGGATATGGGCTGGTAAATGGGACTAGATTGGGTTGGGATATCTGGTCGGCATGGACGGGTTGGACCGAAGGGTCTGTTTCCGTGCTGTACATCTCTATGACTCTATGACCTTTGGCCCATCAAGTTTGTACTAACCCCTAGCTACACTAATTGCACTTTCCAGCACTTGGCACACAGCCTCAGTTAACACCTTCAACATATTGTCTAGCTAATACCAATTGTTACAGCTAACCTGAGAATGCAACTTTAAAAAAAACGTTTTGTGACTTACACATGAAAGAAGTGAAACTATCATGATATTGGAACAGATGAGAGACTCAACAGATAATCAAGGTATTATTCAATGTATAATTTCAGTTACATCACACTGTAAATCTTTGCTATAAATTCTGTGCCTTACAATTGTGTCAAAAATGTGTTGCTGGAAAAGCGCAGCAGGTCAGGCAGCATCCAAGGAACAGGAGAATCGACGTTTCGGACATAAACCTTCTTCCTGAAGAAGGGCTTATGCCCGAAACGTCGATTCTCCTGTTCCCTGGATGCTGCCTGACCTGCTGCGCTTTTCCAGCAACACATTTTCAGCTCTGATCTCCAGCATCTGCAGTCCTCACTTTCTCCCCTTACAATTGTGTCCTCCACTATCACCTGATGAAGGAGCGTCGCTCCAAAAGCTAGTGCTTCCAGTTAAACCTGTTGGACTATAACCTGGTGTTGTGTGATTTTTAACTTTGTACACCCCAGTCCGACACCGGCATCTCCAAATCTTGAATGTTCTGGTATTTGACTTGAATTGAATGAGCTTTATTGTCCCATGTGCTCACATGAGTGCAGTGAGAAGTTTACAAGTTGCCATTTATGGCGCCATCTTAAGTACAAAGGTGCCCAGGATTCATATGTGCAAACTCTTAGGGAGAAAAAGGTGTAAAGTAAAGATATAAGTGCAACGTTACAGACTTTCAGAATCTTAGGAATCAGAAAAATAAACATAAAAAGTTATAAAAAATAAAATTAAAATATAAAGAGATAAAAAGTTCAGAATAACAGTCCTTTCACGAGAACATGAAGGAAACAAAAGAAGTTAAAAGCAGAGTTGTAAGTGCTCATCTGTCTGCTGTTTAGTCCCACACTCTCCCTGCACAGTTTGATTTAACACTTACCTTTGCAAATCCCCAAAGTATAATACAGTGGCTTGTAAAGCCGCCTCTCAGACTCTTTCCCAGAGCAAGGCAGCAGTGTAGCTGCTGTCTGCCCTCAGCCTGTGCTCTATAATGTACAGCTTACTTGGATTCCTGTGAGGCACGGGGAATGAGAAAGGGAAGCTGGTTTTAACTCACAGGCGCATGTTGCAGCAGGGAAACTGTATCAGCAAATTCTTCAGCGTCACCTTATATCTGGGGTAATGGGTAACAAAACATTTCCTGCAATTTTCCCGTTTACTGCCCCATGTAGACCGTGTACATTTCTCGAGCTGTAAATTACACAGCTGGAGAAACGCGGTGAACAAAACTGAACTGGCATTTCTTCGGTTACATCTAACACAGAGCAGTCCAGCACAGCATCAGGCCCTTCAGCCCGTAATGTGCCGAACATGATATCAAATTAAACTAATCCCTTCTGCCTGCCCTCGGTCTGTATTGCTCCATTTCTTGCATATTTATGTGATTATCTAAAAATCTCTTAAATGCCCTGATTGTATCCACCTCCACACCTTGACAGCGTGCTGCACACTCCTACCACACTCTGTGTAAAACAACACCTCACTCACATCTCCTTTTGAACTTTCCCTCTCTCAACTTAAATCCATGCCCATATCCCCCCAAACCCTTCCTATTCATATACCCATCCAAATACCTCTTAAATGTTGCAATTGTACCAGCCTCCACCACTTCCTCTGGCAGCTCATTCCATACACGTACCACCCTCTGTTTGAAA
>NW_025208303.1:0-2168 GCF_004010195.1 Chiloscyllium plagiosum | reverse complement strand
AACAGGATACTGATTAAGGAAGATCAGCCATGATCATATTGAACGGTGGTGCAGGCTCGAAGGGTAGAATGGCCTACTCCTGCACCTATTGTCTATCGTCTATTGTCTATTCAAATACCCATCCAAATGCCTCTTAAATGTTGCAATTGTACCAGCCTCCACCACATCCTCTAGCAGCTCATTCCAAACATGTACCACCCTCTGTGTGAAAACGTTGCTCCTTAGGTCTCTTTTATATCTTTCCCCTCTCACCCTTCACCTATGCCCTCTAGTTCTGGACTCCCCAACCCGAGGGAAAAGACTTTGTCTATTTATCCTATCCATGCCACTCATAATTTAGTAAACTTCTATAAGGTCACCCCTCAGCCTCCGACGCTCCAGGGAAAACAGCCACAGCCTGTTCAGCCTCTCCCTGTAGCTCAAATCCTCCAACCCTGGTAACATCCTTGTAAATCTTTTCTGAACCCTTTCAAGTTTCACAACATCTTTCCGATATGAAGGAGACCAGAATTGCATGCAATATTCCAACAGTGGCCTAACCAATGTCCTGTACACCCGCAGCATGACCTCCCAACTCCTGTACTCAATACTTGGACCAATAAAGGAAAGCATACCAAATGCCTTCTTCACTATCCTGTCTACCTGCGACTCCACTTTCAAGGAGTTATGAACCTGCACTCCAAGGTCTCTTTGTTCAGCAACACTCCCTAGGACCTTACCATTAAGTGTATAAGTCCTGCGAAGATTAGCTTTCCCACAATGCAGCACCTTGCATTTATCTGAATTAAGCCCCATCTGCCACTTCTCAGCCCATTGGCCCATCTGGTCCAGATCCTGTTGTAATCTGATGTAACCGTCTTTGCTGTCCACTACACCTCCAATTTTGGTGTCATCTGCAAACTTACTAACTGCATTTCTTATGCTCGCATCCAAATCATTTATGTAAATGACAAAAAGTAGAGGACCTCGCATCGATCCTTGTGGCACTCCACTGGTCACAGGCCTCCAGTCTGAAAAACAACCCTCCATCACCACCCTCTGTCTTCTACCTTTGAGCCAGTTCTGTATCCAAATGGCTGGTTCTCCCTGTATTCCGTGAGATCTAACCTTGCTAATCAATCTCCGTGGGGAACCTTGTCGAACGCCTTACTGAAGTCTGTATAGATCACATCTACTTCTCTGCCCTCATCAATCTTCTTTGTTACTTCTTCAAAAAACTCAATCAAGTTTGTGAGACATGATTTCCCACGCACAAAGCCATGTTGACTATCCCTAATCAGTCCTTGCCTTTCCAAATACACGTACATCCTGTCCCTCAGGATTCCCTCCAACAACTTGCCCACCACTGAGGTCAGGCTCACCGGTCTATAGTTCCCTGGCTTGTCTTTATAGCCCTTCTTAAACAGTGGCATCACGTTTGCCAACCTCCAGTCTTCCGGCACCTCACCTGTGACAATGGATGATACAAATATCTCAGCAAGAGGCCCAGCAATCACTTCTCTAGCTTCCCACAGAGTTGGGTACACCTGATTAGGTCCTGGGGGTTTATCCACCTTTAACCGTTTCAAGACATCTAAAAGGCATCGGATGGGTATATGAATAGGAAGGGTTTAGGAGGGATATAGGCCAAATGGGACTAGATTAACTTAAAATATCTGGTCGGCATGGGTCAGTTGCAGCAAAGGGTCTATTTGGGTGCTGTACGACACTACGACCTGCCCTGTGCACAGCACTGAAAATTCATCCTCTCGTTTGTTTAGACAGTGCAATGGTTATATTGGCAAAGACATCAGGGCAATGTCCCACAATAGCAACTTTTCAAAGCAGTGTTAAAGGGAATCTTTTTAAAGTGTGTTCTTTTTTGCTGTGTGTGATATTTACCGTAGTGGGTAAGTTTACATCAGTACTAATCACTAACTCTGGGGTTGCTTTTATTAGCTAAGACCTCACACATTGTCTGGCTCAGTAGCATCATTAACTAACTTCACACAATTACCGACTGTTCCTAGAAATGGAAACCGCCGTTCATTTGTTAAACATATTCACGGTACAAAATGTAATTCCCGTTTACCGTAGAGTCTCACTTAACACTCGGTTATCAGGCTCTCTCATTGATCCAACAAACATGCATACCTGACATGTGGTGCTCCTGGACAACTTCACAGGAA
>NW_025208302.1:0-14341 GCF_004010195.1 Chiloscyllium plagiosum | reverse complement strand
ATTTTGTTGTCATCTGTTCATCTTTGAAAGCTTCCAAATCGTTTGGTTTCCCACTGCCATTTGCGATGTTATCTGCTTTCTTTGTTTCTTTTACCCGAGCCATGACTGTCCCAGTCATCCATGGTTGCCTCATCCTCGCTGTACAATGCATCTTTTACCTCGGGATAAATCTCTGCTGTGACTCCTAAATTGCTCCGAGAAACTCTCGCCATTATTGTTCCACTGTCTTTCCTGCTCGGCTCCTCTCCCAGTCAATTCGACTTGTGTCTTTGAAGGTGCCTTTGTTCAGCTGTAATATTAACTCCGATTCTACTTTCTCCCTCTCAAATTGAAGAGTAGGTTCAATAATATTATAATCACAGCCTCTGAAGGTTCCTTTACCTTAAGCTTCCTTATCAAGTCTGCCTCACTGCACAGCTCTAAATCCAGTATTGCCCGATCCCTCATTGCCTGCACCATAAGCTGCTCCAAAAAGCCATCTCGAAGACATTTCACAAATACCTTTCCTTGCAAGCCACTACAACTGATTTTCCCAGTCCACCTAGCTATTGAAATCCCCCAGTCACTGTAACTTTGCCTTTCCGACATATAGTTCATATCTCCTCGTCTATCATACGCCCCAGCTTCTGACGACGATGTTTAGACCTATATCTAACCCCAACTACGGTTTTTCACCTATACGGTTCCTCAATTCTACCCACACACATTCCACACCATCAAACTCTATTTTAAGTAATGGAACTGAGTGATTCGACTGCAAAACACTTTAGCATTGTCTCAAATTTATAGCTTAGGCATGGAGTAATAATATTTCATTGTCAATTATTTTGCAATATGGCCACAGTGAATTTCTTTAATCAAATATCCTGTCTGTAGTTCGGAAGAATACAAATTTGAAACTGTTCGAGAAGAGGACATGCGTCTATAAGGAGATTAAGGTGGGTCAAGTGAACAGCCAGATATTGGTGTATGGAACATATTAGGAAAATGTGTCTATACTAAAAGATATTGGCGGGTTCAATGCAAATGTTGTGAATTATTTCAGTGGAGCGATTGGTTTGAGGCACAGAGGAACCGGGCACCTGGATTACAAAATAAAAACTTTACGTGTACATCACATTTTTAGGGATGTAAGTCAAATGTTGAAACTTTCTGAAACAGAATACATTTAAAAATAGAGACAATCTTCTACATATTTACAATGTAGCGGTGTAACCACATCGAGAGAGTGATGGCCACAATGATATGAAATGCAATCCGGAGAAGATTCACCTAGCTGACTCCTGGGAGGTGTGTTTATTTCAGGAGGAAATCTTGAAATGACTAGCTCTGGATCTGCTGACTATAAAACTGAAAAACGTCTCTGTTAAGAATATGGTGATTTGCTGTCATCCTCTCAGAGTGTTGTGCCTTTGTACAATTCTCTCCCTAGAGAGCGGTGCAGGATAAGGCATTGAATATTCCTAAGGAAGACGCAGGCAGATTCTTGAAATAGATCACACAACTTCAAAGACAGCGACAAGCTCATCAGATCAACAAAATGTCCTCATTGTTTAATAATTATTAGAAAATCGGATTGTATTTTTAGTTCATTTGGGATTTTAATGGAGCTAGACCAGCATTAATTTTCCTTGAGAAGTTCTAGTCCAGTTTAGGTTGGTCCATCCATTTGGCTGTTGAGAGAGAGTGGCAGCTGTGCATCTCACCTCTCGGTTTAACTGGAAGGAAATATTACTGGTGGTGGATGGAGTGCTACACAAGCCGCCACGCTGTGATGAACAACTCGCAGGTTAACAGACTCTTTGTCAATACGAATATATGGAAGGAATGTATTAGTCTTTAGAGAGGTAACAACCTTACACGAGAAGTCTATATAATAATGAAACGAAGTCTGATTCTATGTTATTGGTGAACTTAAAATAATGGCGTTAAACAGCTGGAATAATGTTGATGCTGTTGTTGGACGATTCCTGCACTGAGCATGTGAATTATCCTGGATAATTTCAGAGATGGATCGTCACTTACTGAGCACAGTTCGATTTAACAAACCAACAAGTCCAATTGGCTGCTGCTTCAGAATATATGAGAGCTTTCAAGGCTGTCACCACATGGAATCATGTAATAAAGATAAGGCCCATTGAGTCTGCACCACCCAGTGCTGATACAAGTGCTTTGTAGTGTTTGTGAGGTTACCTTCCTGAACAACCCTCCCAGGCAATGTATTTTTGTTTTTGATCCTTTTATTAGGAGGAATAGCTGCTGTCTGTTCACTCGTCCCATATCTCCCATGCTATAAAACACTTCTGTCAGGTTCACCCCTCACTCTTCTCTGCTCCAAAAGCAAATATAACGTATCTTCATGGTTTGAGTTCTCTCTTGTCTTGTTACACCATCCAAAATGCAGCATCTCACATATTTCAGTGTTACCGTTTATCATTCATTGATCTGACCATCTGACAATCCGTTGTATCCTCTTGTAACCAACACGTTCTTGCTCAATATAACCTACCCGGCTAATCATTGTGTCATCTAAAACATAGTTTATCATCCTCCAATATCCCCTCCATCTCCCACATTCTTCTCATCAACATTTATGAATTTCAGAAACAAACCTTGATTTTCTTCCTGTTCTACACATGTTGTTGTAGAATTGGGAATTCCAGTCTCGTGTTTTTTTCTATTTTGGTGAATTTACAGCGTGGATCAGTTGTGGTCTTTTGTGAGGGAGCCACAAATAGTATTTTGGGCATGGAGCTGAATTCTGCTTTTATACTCCGCCCCTCTGCAGGTATTATTCATAATGCTTGGACATCATTCACCTTGGATTAACTTTTGGCACCTTGCCCTGCAACATTTCCATTTTACTTCGGCCTGCAGAAAATCCTTTAAAACATTCACTGCAATAGTCAGAGCTGAAAGAACATTTTTCATCTGCAGGGTGGACACAGGCTCATTCATTAATTTTGTTTGAAAGAGCTAGAGCAATGATGATAACGTTTGAGTCAAATTCTGGATTATAAACACACTGTAGAAGATCAATTCACGTTCTCATTTCTACGTTGAATTGGAAGAAAATGAAAAAAAAAATCCACCGTTCTGAATATTCTTTAAAAAGTGATGCCATGTTGAAATAATGCATTAAGGAAGACTATGCATGAATTTTCTTTTGAATATTGTGAGGACATTGTTCAAACAAACAGTGTTCTTGTCTTTTGCTCTTTATTCTTTCAACTGATCTTCCCATGTAATTGAGGTGAGATCAGAATGACTTCCCTTTCAATCGAAGCAGGACTTGACTGAGGGTGGAATCAAGGACCCTGAGCAAAACTGTGATTAATGGGAATTAGAGAACATTCTGCACTGGAAATGGGAGCAATAGAAAAATCAGTCTCTGCAAGGCATCTTCTAAACTGCATGTCATCCTGACTAGGGACTCATTTGCCGTTCCTTTACAAGTATTTGTGAAAAATGTTGGAATGCCCCTACAACCAGCTCTGTCTGGATCTGTATCACTTTGGATTGAAGGGGTAAAACTGGGCAACTCTGTATCGCTTATTCCAGAGTCATTGGGAATGACAAATAAACTCTGCCCTTGCTAGTGCCTTCCAAATCCTGGGATGAATATGTCCTGTTAAAAATGCAAAGATATTTTATGTTTTCGTCGTTGTATGTAAACTCTCGAAAAGGTAAAACCTTGCTGGATAGTATGATGCCAGTGACATCAGGAGCATGATAAGATATTGATAACGATTGGGATCAGTACTTCAATCAGTTACTTTCAGATGTTTGATCATGTGATGTCCTGACCACCGATTTCAACATTTTCATAATGCATTATGACAGTGGCAATAAAATATCGTTATTTGGAGAGCTGTCAGGCACATAGTTTTTCATTTTTCATTCATAAACCAGAACCAAATTCTTAAGCGTCAACAGTAATGGCAGCTTCACTGTTCCCTTTCAGATCAGACAAATATCCATTGTCCAAAAGAGTAACTAAGTTGAAAGTGCAGGAAAACATTTGCAGGTTCTAAGCAGAGAGATACACAATTAACCAATATGTGTTTTTCAGAAGAGGATTATATCAGATTCAATATGCTAGCTTTGTTTCTACCTCCAGATCCTGACTCATCTGTGGTGTTTTGTCACTGTTTACTATTTAGAACACAGAACATAGAACAGCACAGCACAGAACAGGCCTTTCAGCCCACGATGTTGTGCCGACCATTGATCCTCATGTGAGGTAAACCTAATGTATCAACTCCCAAATTTCTGTGACCATACGCATGTCCGACAGTCTCTTAAATATCCCCAATGACCTCGCTTCCACAACTGTTGCTGGCAACGCATTCCAAGCTCTCAAAACTCTCTGCGTAAAGAACCCGCCTCTGACATCCCCTCTATGCTTTCCGCCAAACAGCTTAAAACTATGACCCCTCGTGTTAACAATTTCTGCCCTGGGAAAAAGTTTCTGGCTATCAAATCTATCTATGCCTCTCATTATCTTGTACACCTCAATTAGGTCCCCTCTCTTCCTTCTTTTGTCCGAAGAAAAAAGTCCGATTTCAGTCAACCTCTCTTCGTACGATAAGCCCTCCATTCCAGATAGCATCCTGGTAAACCTCCTCTGAACCCTCTCCAAAGTATCCACATCTTTCCTATAATAGGGCGACCGGAACTGGACACAGTAATCCAAGTGCAGTCTAACCAAAGTTTTATAGAGCTGCAACAAGATCTCACGGCTCTTAAACTCAATCCCTCATTAATGAAAGCCAAAACACCATATGCTTTTTTAACAACCCTGTTCACCTGGGTGTAAATTTTAAGGGATATATGTACTTGCACACCAAGATCCCGTTGTTCCTCCACACTGCCAAGAATCCTGTCTTTAATCCTGTACTCAAATTTCAAGTCCGACCTTCCAAAATGCATCACTTCGCATTTATCCAGTTTTAATCCATCTGCCACCTCTCAGCCCATCTCTGCACCCTGTCAATGTCACGCTGTAGCCTACAACAGTCCTCCCTACTGTCAACGACACTCCAACCTTTGTGTCGTCTGCAAACTTGCTAACCAATTCTACAATTTCCTCAGCCAAGTCATTAATAAAAAATACAAAAAATAGTGGCCCAAGGACAGAGCCCTGTGGAACACCAATCACCACTGACTTCTGGGCAGAATATTTTCCTTCCACTACCACTCGCTGTCTTTTATCGAACAGCCAATTCTGTATCCAGACAGCTAAATTTCCCTGTATCCCATTCCTTCTGACCTTCTGAACGAACCTACCATGGGGAATCTTCTCAAATGCCTTACTGAAGTCCGCATCCACACAATCCACCACTCGACCCACATCAACTTGTCTAGTAACATTCTCACAGAACTCAATAAGATTTGTGAGGCATGACCTGCCCCTCACAAAGCCATACTGACTGCCTTTAATCAAGCCATGCTTTTCCAGATGGTCATAAATCTTATCCCTCAGAATTCTTTCTTACACCTTGCAGACGACAGACGTGAGACTGACTGGCGTGTAATTGCCTGGCATTTCCCTATTTACTTTATTGAAGAGAGGAATTACATTTGTCTCCCTCCAGTCCTCTGGTGCAAATCCAGTGGAGAGCGAGGATGCAAAGATGTTCGCAAACAGCGAAGCAATCACATTTCTCACTTCCCAAAGCAGCCAAAGACAAATCTGGTCTGGCACTAGTGACTTTTCAATCTTAATGATTGTCAAAATTTTCAACATCAGCTTCCTCTATCTCCATCTGTTCTTGCATGCTTACCTGCTCCTCAATGGTTTCATTCACTATAAGATCCTTTTCTTCAGTAAAGGCAGAAGCAAAAAAATACTCATTTAGGGCTTCCCCCACCTCCTCAGACTCTATACACAAGAGTCCTATGCTATCCCTGATCGGTCCTACTCGTTCTTTGATCATACCCTTATTCCTCACATACATGTAAAATACCTTGGGATTCTCCCTTAGCCTTCTTGACAAGCCTTTTTCCGGCCCCCTCCTGGCTTTCCTCAGACCATTTTTGAGCTCCTTCGTCGCCTGCCTGTAATCCTCTAGAGCTGAGCAAGACCCTTGCTTCCTCCACCTTACGTAAGCTGCCTTCTTTCTTTTTACGAGAAGCTCCTCCGCTCTCGTCATCCAAGGTTCCTTTATCTTGCCTCTTCTTGCCTGTCTCAAAGGAACACATTCATGCATCACTCGCAACAACTGTTCCTTAAACAGTCTCCACATGTCTGTAGTGTCCTTTTCATGGAACAATTGATCACAGTCCATGCTTCCCAACGAACGTCTGATAGTATCATAGTTTCCTTTACCCCAATTAAATATCCTCCTATTGTGCCTGTTTCTCTCCTTCTCCATAGCTATGTAGAATGTGAGGCAGTTATGGTCGTTATCACCAAAATGCGCTCCCACCACAAGATATGACACCTGCCCCGGCTTATTGCGGAGCACCAAATCCAAAATGGCCTCTCCTTTCGTCGGCCTGTCACCGTACTGAGTTAGAAAACCCTCCTGAACACACGGTACAAAAACAGTTCCTTCCAAGCCATCTGCTCGAAGGAGGTTCCAATCAAACCTGGGAAAGTTAAAGTTACCCATTACAACAACCCTACTCCATTCACACTTTTCCAAAACCAGCCGACCTATGCATTCTTCAATCTCCCTGTTGCTCTTGGTGGGCATGTAATAGACCCCTAATCAGGTGACAGCTCCCTTACAGTTCCTAGTTTCCACCCATATTGACTCAGTAGGCAGACGCTCCATGACAATGGTAACCTCTGTCGCTGTGATACCCTCTCTGATTAGCAGTGCTACACCCCTTCCTCTTTTTCCCCTCCCTATTTTTTAAAAAGTTCTAAATCCTGGAACATCCAGCAACCATTCCTGCCCCTTAGAAACCCACGTCTCTGTTATGGCCACAACATCATATACCAGGTACTGATCTATGCTCTAAGCTCATCACGTATATTCCTGATACCCCTTGCATTAAAGCAAACACACTTTAACTAATCCCTTGGTTCTTCCCCAGGAAATACCTTCCCACTGGCTGCGCTACCTCTTGCTATTGCCTCATTTCCATCAACGCTCACCACCGGTTTATAGCTCAGGTTCCCATCCCCCGCCATACAATTTAAACCCTCCTGAACCACTTGACCAAACTTTCCACCCAGGACATTGGTCCCCTTCCAGTTCAGATGCAACCCCTCCTTCATGTACAGGTCCCACCTTCCCCAGAAGGCATCCTAATTATCTACATATCTGAAGCACTCCCTCCTGCACCAGCTGCGCAGCCACGTGTTAAGCTGTGCAAGCTCCCTGTTCCTCGCCTCGCTATCTCGTGGCACTGGTAGTTAACACGAGAACACTATTCTGTTCGTCCTGCTCTGTAGCTTCCACCCTACCTCCCTGAAATCACTTTTTATATCCTCAATCCTTTTTCTGGCTATATCATTGGAGCCAATATGTAACACGATTTTTGGCTGTTCGCCCTCCTCTTTCAGAATTTTATACATCTGATCGGAGACGTCCCAGACCCTGGCACCAGGGAGGCAACATACCTTCCGGGAATCCCGAATCTGACCACAAAATCTCCTGTCAATTCTCCTAACAATCGAGTCGCCTACCACTAGCGCTTTTCTATTCTGACCCCTTTACTTCTTGGCCACAGAGCCTTGCTAATATATATGGTCACTTACTTTCCTTTACGGCAACTCCTCTGGTCCGCGTCACTTTCGCCGCTGCTCCCGCTCCTGCTGTAGAGGAGAAACACCGCTGGTCACCACCGGTAGCTAATTTTAAAAATCTCCCGCTCCTTAGCTGTAGCCTTCCTAGTTCGCCTTAACTTTGCTGCTGCTCCTACTCAAACAAAAAACAGTGGGGGGATTCTTTCTAATCCCCATTATGTTCCATTTACTTCAGGTTCCTTGGTACCATCATCAGCCAAATACTGCCTTGTTGTCATGGCCAGTCACTCTTACCTGGTGTTCATATATTTTATTGATGTCAAAATGCCACAGTGTAAGTGTGCGGTGTGTGTCCTTCTCACAGAGGAGAGTGACCATCGGGACTTCTCTATCCCAGAGAGGCTGGGGAGATAGATCATTGAGATCGTTGGAAGACAGAGAACCTCCTTTACTCATGGATTGGGAAAGTGAAGAAATGACGTTCATGGACCGAACAGCAGTAATGTAATGAACCTTTACTGGGATCATTGAAAGACCAAATATTTAGTTTTCTTTTGAGAGTTTAAATTCAGCTTTTGTTTTCAATTCTGTGTTGCATACGTTTTTATGAATATACAATCATCATCTGTGACACAAGCAGAAGTTGCTGGAAATGCACAATAGTTCTGTCAGTATCTTTTGTGAGAAAGCAAATTGAACGTAATGTAGAGGAATGGGTCTGGGTTATTTATGTTTTGCCAATAGTGTTCAGCGATGTGCCGGTCAGGTGCATTAGTCAGCGGTAAATGTAGAATAATAGATAGGGGAATGGGTCGGAATGGGTTACTCTTCAATGTGTCAGGGTCAACATGCTGTTTGAAATGGCCTGCTTCCCCACCGTAGGGATTCTATGATTCTACGATTTCTTCATAAAAAGGGTGGTCGGTACCTGGATCAATAATGTCTCCGAGCATGCTCAGGGCGGACAGAGGTGGGAGGGTGAACAGACAGCGGTCGTGGTTCACATTGATACCAATGACATAGGTGAGAAGAGTGAATGGTTGAAACGACCTGCAAAGGAAGTTCAGGGAGTTAGGAGTGCATATAAAAGCAGAATCTCAAGCGTTGTATTCTTGGGATTACTCCTCGGGCACCTGGAAGTGAGACAAGGAAGAGGAAGATAGTCGAGTTGAATATGTGGTAAAAAGCTAGTTTGGGAGGAGGCTTTCTGATTTTTGGATGATACAGATCGCGTCCAGTGCAGGTGGGACCTGTGCAAAATGGAAAGTGTACACTTTAAATGGAGGGGCCCCAACACCTTAAAAGGGAGGTTTGATCGTGCAGATTTAAGCTAATGATACAGGAGGCTGGGAACCAAAATAGCAGGTCAGAAACTGAGCAAAAGTATAGGTTTGTCAAATAAACATGCTGAGCCATTTTAATGACCACGCTGACTGAAGGAATCATAGCAATTTTAAAACTGTGAGTTGAAAGTTGAAGTATATGTTAGGCTCACTATTATCGTGGATCATTAAATAAGGATGGAGAGCTTGTGAACACAAGTATTAAAGGAGAAAGATAAATCAATAAAACTTATGCCAGAAATGTTTTTAACTAAATATGTGCAATATTTGGAATAAAATGAATGAGCTGATAGCGCAAATAGAGATAAACATTTATGGCATGATGGGCATGACTGAAATGTTGTTACATGAACGTCAGGACTGGGGTGTTAAATGCCCAAGGCTGCTCAGTATTCAGACAAGAATGAACAGCAGGTGGAGTGCCTGTATTGGTTAAGAATTATGCCAAGGCTGTATTAAGAAATGATATTAACACGTGGGTCAAAACTGATGAATCAGTTTGGTTTGAAATAAAACAGATGAAAAGAAACCCATTGATATGAGCATTTACAGCCCACAAACCACTCCCACCCCTCACAAATTACTTTCAGTGTAGGGAATAGCATGAACCAGGGAATAACGATGGCTTGAAGTCAAAAAGATTATAGTGCAGGACATTTGAAGGACAATGGCAACTACTTAGAGAGATCGTCAAACCCCCTCAACTAAAGGGTAATCCTGAGTGGAAGACGAATTGTAAAAGCGATACATGGACGTCAACAATAACATGAAGGTTCTTGCCTGATGGTATTATTGCTGAATGCTAATCCAGATAATGTTCTGGGGACTCAGGTTCAAATGCCACCATGGCAGATGGTGGAATTTAAATTCAATATGAATCTGCAATTAAGAATCTATTGATGATAATGAATTCGTTGCTCATTGTTGGAAACAGCCTTATGTTTCATGAATGTTCGTTAGGGACGGAAATCACCATCCTTACCGGGTCTGACCAATATGTGACTTCCAACTCATACAAATTCGGTTGACGCTTAACTACCCTCGGGGCAATGAGGGACAGACAATGAGTGCTGCGTAACCAGCGACACGCTCATCGTTTTCTGAATTTCGGAAAAATACTTTATTGGTCAGCTAATGGTTACTAAAAACAAAATCAAAATGGCTACGAAGGAAAAACAGTAGAAAACTTAAGAAATAATAAAGAACTCTTCTCCAAGTTGAAAAAAAGTCACAGAATGCTGAAAGTAAATGTTGGACTTTGAGAGGATGAAAATGGCGAGGTAATAATGGAAAACTCAGAAATGGCAGAGGTAAAACCAACACTTCCTGTTTTCACAGTGCAAGATAATTTCTTCCCAAACTTTAAAACAGCAAAGGATCATGATGGAGGTACGATGACTAGAAAGAAGATATTAAATACAATGATGAGTTTATAGGCAGGTCAGATCCTCGGCCTGCTGTCTATCATATTAAAGGAGGTAACAGCAGAGATAGTGGATGTGTTAGTTAGGATATTGAAAAAAATCCTTGGATTCTGGAACGGTATGAAGTATTGAAAAAGTAATAACGTGCAGATAGGCAAAATTTCACAAACTATAGACCAGTGAGTTTAACCTCTGTAGTGGGGAAGTTTCTTCAGTCAACCATAAAGTAGGAAATAACTGAGCAATTGGAAAAACAAAGATGAATTCACCATGTCAGCACGGTTTCATGGTGGGCAGGTTGTCCCTGACATACTTGCTGGGGTTCTTTGAGAATGTAACCAACAAGCTGGATAATGGGGATGCAGCAAAAGCTGTACATCTAAACTTCATAAGGCTTTTGACAAGGTGCTGAGTAAAAGACTGATCTAGAAGGTTAGATCCGAGGTATTAATGGTAGAGTATTGAATTGGATGGAGGATTTGCTGATTAACAGAAAGCAGAGCATTAGGATAAATGTTCTTTCTCTGGCAAACAGAAACTAGTGAGGATTCAGTTCTCAAACCTCAATTGTTTGCAATCTGCCCAAATGACCTGGAAGGAGAGACAGAGTGTAGTAACTAAATTCATAGATTGTATTCAACTAGGTTTTCAAACAGGCTGTAATGAGGAGCTAAAAAGGTTACAGATGAATACTGATAGGCTTAGAAAATGGGGCTGATTGCTATATCTGGCAGACGGTTTTAAATGTGGATAACTGCACAGTTTAATTTCCTACCGCCACTGCTAATTTCGATTTTCTTGTTTGGTCCATCTACAGTTCTTTGAATTTTATTCAGCGTTGGTGACTGGGGTACCAGGGGTCGAGGGCTTTGGTTGAGGGAGGTGCAGATTGCTCTGTGAGTAGAACACATGACGTCAGTGTGGAGAAAATACAGCAGTCAGGCCTTGTTGATTACGACAACAGGCCTGGCAACCAGATGGCCTATCCCTGTTCTTACCGCCTGATGTTTAATTGCCTGGAGTAAACCGCATCAAAATGTTGCAGTCAGACAGACAGTCCGTAAGTAATATGCCCATTTCGTAATAAAGGTACAAACGACCATTTAGATCAGAAGTAAAGACCTGGCAATTCTTCTGAGATGTAATAACTATTTGGTGCAACTGCAGGCTGGAACTGGATGATGGGACAACAAAATACGTCAGCATTGTTGCAACTTTATAGTTTCAATATTGAGTAAAAATATCACATCATCAATTCTGTTAGAAAGTGTCCACAACCTATATGTTATGGAAAGTGTTTTGAATGTATCGTGGGAGAATACAAACATTGAAAAGGTTAGAAGAGGAAAATGTGAAGCCGATATAAGTCTTTTAAAAGTTCCTGGCATTTCAAGGGAACGGGCAAATATTGATTTGTGGATCATAGTTGGGAAAATGTGTCTGTGTTTGAGCACAGTGGCGAGTTGAATGAAAAAAAGTGTATTATTTCAATGAATCGATTGCAAAACTGATGCACAAGGAACAGTGAACCTGGATCACAAAACAAAACCTCTGCGTCAACATCACATTTTTTCAGGAGGCAATATAAATCTTGAAATATTTTAAAACCAAATGCATTTAGAAATAGGAAAGTTTATATCTAGAATGTAGAGATTAATGGTGAGGGCACTTTCAATTTCCAAGTGTGTCTCCTTATTATTGAGCCTTCGAGTAAGGGGAAGAGCTCCTCTCTGTTCACCCTGTGCATACCCCCCACGCTGTTAAACACCTCCATCAGGAGCACCTCTCAACCTTCTTTGCTTAAAAGTGAAATCAAGTAAATCTGGCCTTTCTTCAGTTTGAGAACACTCTTGTTTGTTACTTCAGAAAGGTATCCGTTTTATCAGTGTTAAATTTCACCAGCGATTGATCTGTCCACCTGAACAATCGATTTATACCCTCCTGTACCATCACACGTTCCTCCTCACTGTGAACCACCAGCTCATCTTTGTGTCATCTACAACATTATTTATCATTTCCCCCAAACTGCATCCCTCCCATTCTCATCATCATCGTTTATGAAGTTCGCAATTAAGCCTTGATTTTATCTAGTTCTTCAGATATTGTTCACAGGGAAAGCATTGAGAATTCCATTCTCTTGCTTTTCCTACTTTGGTGAATTTGCAGCATGATGCAGTTGGGTTTTATTTGACGAGGGAGCCACAATTTTTATTTTGGACGTGGAGCTGAATTCTCCTTTTATAGTATGCGCCTCTGTATGTTTTATTAATTATGCTTATACGTAATTAGTATTGAATTAGATTTTGGTGGCTTTCACTGCAACATTTGTGTTCTACATGGTCCTGGATAATTTTCATTGTATCGTTCCCTGCAATAGGCAGAGCTGAAGAAACCTTCCGTCGACAACAGGCAGAAATTCATAATTTTGTTTGAAAGAGCTGGAGTGATGCGATTCAAACAAATTCTACATATAGACCCACAGCAAGAGTTCAAATCATATCGGCAAGTCCATCTTGAGTTGGAAACTCTTTATTAAAACATACGTCCAGTTTTCTTCATCTTGTAAAAACAGTTTCAAAAAATGTTCTTAGAGTAGCATTGATCATATAGCTGCTCCTGGAATTGCAGGCAGTTAAATATTTAATGTAGTCCTTTTTGCAGTTGATATTATAGTTTATTAATTTAACATTATTTTTTCTATTTTGTGTTTTTACATTTAAATCCGATCAAAAAAAAACAAACTCACGATTTTCTTTCAAACGAATATTTTTAAAAATAAATTTTTAATGCTAGTTTACAAAAAAAAGGAATGGTCAATTCATGTTTTTAAATGGTTTATTTTATTATACTGTGAACGCTTTCTTTGTTTTGTAAAATTAATCAGTTTCTTTTGTAAAATAAAATAAGGAGTTATACCTTCCTTACAAAAAGACCTACACATTTTCAGCTCTGGAAAAGACTATTTTCTTCTCGGAGTTTATTGAAGAGGATTTTTTTCATTTAATTAGCTGAATGTTTGATTTTGTACAATTTTTCTTTGTTTGATACGCATATGTATATATTTTTTAATTTTAACATTATTGTCTGTAGATAATGAAAGTTATCAGAAGGTGTTATAAAGTCCGGCTTTTCGGCATAATATTATTAAGGTGACATATAAGGGACAGAGAGGATGGCTGGAAGATTTAGAAAAAAAAACATTATACCGCACATCAGTCATTTAGATGTGTGGCCGTCCGGAAAGATAAGAAATTAGTTCAAAATTCTCCGGTGGCTATTCCTCTATCAAAATGATTTTCAGCTTTTCGAACAGAAGAAGGGGATTGTCCTTTGTTGGACACTTGGAATTATTCTTATGTTTAGCAGCGTTGAGAAGATTTAGTAGAATTGTTGCTTCAGTGGACTTTTCTATCGGGGCATCAACAGGAGAATCTGGGGCAGTGATCGTTAATTTAGGATGGGTTGTTGCTTTCCCTGTGCTGGATTAAGAACATCTCGAAACATTTTAAGCATGTTGATAAAGGTGAGATTGAGTAGCCAAAGGCTATTGTAGATATTGGCAGGAATGACATTTTTTAAGGATAGATTAAAGTAGTACAGGGTGTACTTAAGAGGTGAGTGTGAGTATTTTTAAAAAGAAAAACCTTTAAAGCAATACTTCCTGCTTTACTCTCAACGCCAAATTCAGCTGGGAAGGAGTAAAGGGTTAAAGGAGAAAAATTATCGGCTGAAGAGCTACTGTGTTGCTGAGGGATTTAGATTTTTGGGAAATTGGAATCTATTTTAGAAACAAATGACTTGTTCAGAATGGATTGGTCTAATCTAAACTGTAATGCAATGAATATCTTCGCAGGGAGATTTGCTCATTCTAT
>NW_025208301.1:12692-14340 GCF_004010195.1 Chiloscyllium plagiosum | reverse complement strand
TTTGGGGACGTGTCTGCATGGGCGTGTGTCTTGCGGACCCCTCTGCGTGGGCGTGGGTGTTGTGGATGTTTCTGCTTGGGCATGTGTTTTGGGGATACGTCTGCATGGGCGTGTGTGTTGGGGACATGTCTGCATGTGCGTATGGATTGGGGTCGTGTCTGCGTGGGCGTGTGCGTTGGGGATGTGTCTGCGTTGGTGTGTGCATTGGGGTCGTGTCTGCGTGGGTGTACGTGTTGGGGAAATGTCTGCATGGGCGTGTGCGTTGGGGACATGTCTGCGTGGGTGTGTGAGTTGTGGACGCGTCTGCGTGGACGTGTTTGTTGGGGACGTGTCTTCGTGGGCATGTGTGTTGGGGACATGTCTGCTTGGGTGTGTGTGTTGGGTATGCGTCTGTGTGGGCGTGTGTGTTGGGGTGCATCTGCGTGCGCGTGTGTGTTGGAGACATGTCTCCGTGGGCGTGTGTGTTGTGTTGGGGACTTGTCTGCGTGGGCGTGTGTGTTGGGGACATGTCTGCATGGGCGTGTGTTTTGGGGACGTGTCTGCGTGGGTGTGTGAGTTGTGGACGCATCTGCATGGACGTGTGTGTTGGGGACGTGTCTACGTGGGCGTGTGTGTTGGGGACATGTCTGCATGGGTGTGTGTGTTGGGGACGCGTCTGTTTGGGGATGCGTCTGCGTGGGCGTGTGTGTTGGGGACATGTCTGCATGGGCGTGTGTTTTGGGGACGTGTCTGCGTGGGTGTGTGAGTTGTGGACGCGTCTGCGTGGACGTGTGTGTTGGGGACGTGTCTACGTGGGCGTGTGTGTTGGGGACATGTCTGCATGGGTGTGTGTGTTGGGGACGCGTCTGTTTGGGGATGCGTCTGCGTGGGCGTGTGTGTTGGGGACGTGTCTGCGTGGGCATGTGCGTTGGGGACATGTCTGCGTGGGCATATGTGTAGGTGACTTGTCTGCATGGGCATGTGTGTTGGGGACATGTCTGCATGGGTGTATGTGTTGGGGACGCGTCTGTGTGGGCGTGTGTGTTGGGGATGCGTCTGCGTGGGCGTGTGTGTTGGGGACATGTCTGCGTGGGCGTGTGTGTTGCGGATGTGTCTGCGTGAGTGTGTGAGTTGTGGACGTGTCTGCGTTGGCGTGTGTGTTGGGGACGTGTCTGCGTGGGCGTGTGTGTTGGTGGCACGTCTGCGTGGGGGTATGTGTTGGGGACTTGTCTGCGTGGGCGTGTGTTTTGGGGACGTGTCTGCGTGGGTGTGTGAGTTGTGGACTCGTCTGCGTGGACGTGTGTGTTGGGGATGTGTCTGCGTGGGCATGTGTGTTGGGGACATGTCTGCGTGGGCGTGTGTGTTGGGGACGTGTCTGCGTGGGCGTGTGTGTTGGGGACATGTCTGCGTGGGCGTGTGTGTTGGGGACATGTCTGCGTGGGCGTGTGTGTTGGGGACATGTCTGCGTGGGCGTGTGTGTTGGGGACATGTCTGCGTGGGCGTGTGTGTTGGGGACATGTCTGCATGGGTGTGTGTGTTGGGGACGCGTCTGTGTGGGCGTGTGTGTTGGGGACGTGTCTGCGTGGGCATGTGCGTTGGGGACATGTCTGCGTGGGCATATGTGTAGGTGACTTGTCTGCATGGGCATGTGTGTTGGGGACATGTCTGC
>NW_025208301.1:10971-11961 GCF_004010195.1 Chiloscyllium plagiosum | reverse complement strand
CGTGGGCGTGTGCGTTGGGGACGTGTCTGCATGGGCGTGTGTGCTGGGGTTTTGTATGCGTGGGTGTGTGCGTTCGGGACGTGTCTACATGGGCGTGTGCGTTGGGGGCGTGTCTGCGTGGGTGTGCGTGTTGGGGAAGTGTCTGCATGGGCGTGTGAGTTGGGGACATTTCTGCGTCGGTGTGTGAGTTGTGGACGCGTCTGCGTGGACGTGTGTGTTGGGGACATGTCTGCGTGGGCATGTGTGTTGGGGACATGTCTGCTTGGTTGTGTGTGTTGGGGACCCGTCTGTGTAGGTGTGTGTGTTGGGGATGCGTCTGCGTGGGCGTGTGTGTTGTGGACGCGTCTGTGTGGGTGTGCGTGTTGTCGACGCGTCTGCGTGGACGTGTGTGTTGGGGACGTGTCTTAGTGGGCGTGTGCGTTTGTGACGTGTGTGCGTGGGCGTGTGTGTTGGGGACATGTCTGCATGGGTGTGCGTGTTGGGGACGCGTCTGTGTGGGCGTGTGTGTTGGGATGCGTCTGCGTGGCCGTGTGTGTTGGCGACATGTCTGCGTGGGCGTGTGTGTTGTGGACGCATCTGTGTGGGCGTGTGTGTTGGGGACATGTCTGCGTGGCCATGTGAGTTGGGGACGTGCCTGCGTGGGTGTGTGAGTTGTGGACGCGTCTGCGTGGGCGTGTGTGTTGGGGACGTGTCTGCGTGGGCGTGTGTGTTGGGGGCTCGTCTGCATGGGCGTGTGTCTTGGGGCCTTGTCTGCGCGGGCGTGTTTGTTGGGGACATGTCTGCGTGGGCGTGTGTGTTTGGGACTTGTATTCGTGGGCGTGTGTGTTGGGGATGTGTCCGTGTGGGCGAGTGTGTTGGGGACTGGTTTGCGTGGGCGTGTGTGTTGGGTACACGTCTGCGTGGGCGTATGCGATGGGGCCGTGTCTGCGTGGGTGTGTTTTTTGGGGTCGTGTCTGCGTGGGCGTGTGTGTTGGGGACATGTCTGCTTGG
>NW_025208301.1:5187-10626 GCF_004010195.1 Chiloscyllium plagiosum | reverse complement strand
CGTGTGTGTTGGGGACGTGTCTGCGTGGGCGTGTGAGTTGTGGACGCGTCTGCGTAGGCGTGTGTGTTGGGGACGTGTCTGCGTGGGCGTGTGTTTTGGGTCACGTCTGCGTGGGCGTGTGTCTTGGGGACTTGTCTGCGTGGGCGTGTGTGTTGGGGATGTTTCTGCTTGGGCATGTGTATTGGGGGTACGTCTGCGTGGGCATGTGTGTTGGGGACTTGTCTTCGTGTGCGTGTGTTTTGGGGATGTGTCCGTGTGGGCGAGTGTGTTGGGGACCGGTCTGCGTGGACGTGTGTGTTGGGAACACGTCTGCGTGGGTGTATGCGTTGGGGACGTGTCTGCGTGGCGTGTTAGTTGGGGACATGTCTGCTTGGGTGTGTGTGTTGGGGACGCGTCTGCGTGGACGTGTGTGTTGGGGACGTGTCTGCGTGGGTGTGTGAGTTGTGGACGCGTCTGCGTGGGCATGTGTGTTGGGGACGTGTCTGCGTGGGCGTGTGAGTTGTGGACGCGTCTGCGTAGGCGTGTGTGTTGGGGACGTGTCTGCGTGGGCGTGTGTTTTGGGTCACGTCTGCGTGGGCGTGTGTCTTGGGGACTTGTCTGCGTGGGCGTGTGTGTTGGGGATGTTTCTGCTTGGGCATGTGTATTGGGGGTACGTCTGCGTGGGCATGTGTGTTGGGGACTTGTCTTCGTGTGCGTGTGTTTTGGGGATGTGTCCGTGTGGGCGAGTGTGTTGGGGACCGGTCTGCGTGGACGTGTGTGTTGGGAACACGTCTGCGTGGGTGTATGCGTTGGGGACGTGTCTGCGTGGCGTGTTAGTTGGGGACATGTCTGCTTGGGTGTGTGTGTTGGGGACGCGTCGGCGTGGACGTGTGTGTTGGGTACACATCTGCGTGGGCATATGCGTTGGGGACGTGTCTGCGTGGGCGTGTGCATGTTGAGGACGTGTCTGCGTGGGCGTGTGTGTTGGGTACATGTCTGCGTGGGCGTGTGTGTTGGGGTCATGTCTGCGTGGGTGTGTGTGTTGGGGACGTATCTTCGTGGGTGTGTGTTTTGGGGTCGTGTCTGCGTGGGCGTGTGTGTTGGGTACATGTCTGCGTGGGTCTGTGCGTTGGGGACGTGTCTGCGTGGGTGTGTGTGTTGGGGACCTGTCTTCGTGGGCGTGTGCGTTTGTGGCACGTCTGCAAAGGCGTGTGTGTTGCGGACATGTCTGCGTGGGTGTGTATGCTGGAGACGTTTCTGCATGGGTGTGTGTGTTGGGGAAGTGTCTGTGTTGGGGCCACGTCTGCATGGGTGTATGAGTTGGGGGCACGTCTGCGTGGGCATGTGTGTTGGAGCCACGTCTGCATGGGCGTGTGTTTTGGGGACGTGTCTGTGTGGGCGTGTGTGTTGCAGACGTGTCTGCGTGGGTGTGTGTGTTGGGGACGTGTCTGCATGGGTGTGTATGTTGGGGACGCGTCTGCGTGGGCGTATGTGTTGGAAACATCTCTGCGTGGGGGTGCATGTTGGGGACATGTCTGCGTGGGCGTGTGTGTTGGAGACGCATCTGTGTGGGCGTGTGTGTTGGGGGCACGTCTGCGTGGGCGTGTGTCTTGGGGACTTGTCTGCGTGGACGTGTGTGTTGGGGACTTGTCTGCGTGGGTGTTGGGGATGTTTCTGCTTGGGCATGTGTATTGGGGGTACGTCTGCGTGGGCGTGTGTGTTGGGGACTTGTCTTCGTGTGCGTGTGTGTTGGGCATGTGTCCGTGTGGGCGAGTGTGTTGGGGACTGGTTTGCGTGGGCGTGTGTGTTGGGTACACGTCTGCGTGGGCATATGCGTTGAGGGCGTGTCTGCGTGGGTGTATGTGTTGGGTACACGTCTGCGTGGGCGTGTGCGTTGGGGTCATGTCTGCGTGGGCGTGTGCGTTGGGGACGTGTCTGTGTGTGCGTGTGTGTTGGATACACGTCTGCGTGGGCGTATGCGTTGGGGACGTGTCTGCATGGGCGTGTGTGTTTGGGTTGTGTCTGCGTGGGTGTGTGCGTTGTGGATGTGTCTGCGTGGGCATGAGCGTTGGGGATGTATCTGCATGGGTGTGCGTGTTGGGGAAGTGTCTGCATGGGCGTGTGCGTTGGGGACATGTCTGCGTGGTTGTGTGAGTTGTTGTTGGGGTTGTGTCTGCGTGGGCGTGAGTGTTGGGGACGTGTCTGCGTGGGCGTGTGTGTTGGGGACGTGTCTTCGTGGGCGTGTGTGTTGTGGACGTGTCTGCGTGGGTGTGTGTGTTGGGGACGTGCTCTGACTTTTCTGTCTGGAGAGAAGGAGGAGGAGAGGTGACCTGATCAAGGTATACAAGGTAATGAAGGCATGGATAGTCAATAGTCAGGGACTTTTCCCCAGGGCAGGACTGACTGGTACGAGGGTTCACAGTTTTAAGATATTCGGAGAAAGGTATAGAGGGAACGTCAGAGGAAGATTATTTATGCAGAGAGTTGCAGGGAATGTGCTGCCAGCTGTGGTGGTGGAAGCAGAGTCATTAGGGACATTTAAGCGACTGCTGGCCATGCACATGGATAGCAGTGAATTGCGTAGGTTAGGTTATTTTATTTTACATTAGGATTAACCCTTGGCACAACATCTTGGGCCAAAGGACCTCTTCTGTGCTGTGCTTTTCTATGTTCTATGTTTTCTATGTCTGTCATGGGCATGTGTGTCGGGGGTGCGTTTGCATGGGCATGTGTGTGTTGGGGAGCATCAACATGACATGTGTGTGTTGGGGAGCATCTGTATGGGTGTGTTGGGGAGGATGGTGGGCGCGTCCGTGTGGGCGTATATCTGTTTGGGGGACACGTCAGTGTGGGCATGTGTGTGTTTCTGGGGCATGTCAATATGGCCAGTTGTGTGTTGGGGGCACATCTGTGTGGGCATGTGTGTGTTGGTGGTTTGTCTGTGTGGGTGAGTGTGTGTCAGGGATGCACCTGCGTGGGTGTATGTGTGTCAGGGGTGCACCTGCGTGGGTGTGTGTGTGTCGGGGTGCACCTGCATGGGCATGTGTGTGTTTTGAGGGGTGCGTCTGCAGGGGCGCATCTGAGTGCACATATGTATGTATCTGGGCGCATGTGTGTTAGGGGGTGTGTCTGCCTATGTGTGTTGGGGGAACGCATGTGCATTTACATGTTGGAGACTGGTGCACGTGTTTGTTAAGGGTAGGTGCATGTATGTGTCTGGACATGTGTCTGCATGTGTGTGTTTTGGTCACGTGTGTGTGTATGTGCATGTGTGTGTGCATTGTGGGGCACATTTGTGTGTGATAGGAGTGTTACGACACTGGTAAACTCTGCTGCTTAATTTAACTCAGCAACACAGAAAAGCTTTAACTCGTGCAGTAATCTGTGAAAATTCGATGGCCCAGAACTATCCCAAAGGTCACTATTAAAGTAAAAATTAACAACTTTATTTTTTAACGAATAACAGAGAATAATTGAGTAACAACTATTTACAACTCCTTCCTCTAACCTATCTTTTACTTTCCCTTCTATGATACTCGTTCAATAAAACCCCCGATTAAGATTTACCAAAAATTCAAATTTCAAACCAGCCAGCCGTTGAATCTTCTTTTTATGTCTTCCTCTGTCCTCTTTTCTTCTTCTGAGGGATTATGTTTCACAGGTCACTGATCAATAAAGGTACCTTTAAGAGAGCTGTGTTTCGGGCAGTCTGCATCTGTTGGTCTGTTGGCAGTTCTCCCTCAACTGTTCAATTTTTCCCTAGTCTTATACCCCGAAAGCATTGGACTGTGTCATTGGCTTTTAATATTATCAATATACTCTTGATTGGTGTTTGGTATTTATTGGGGTATCAATTTAAACTGATTGGCCAAATGCAAATTTGTTTTTTTGTCTCCATGCAACCAGATACACTAGCTGCTGGATGAAATGGTGACATTGTATCTTGTTCAGAACACTTGGTGCTGTCAAGTCATTCTGCTAGCTTTTAACTTTCTTAAAGGTACAGTACACCCACATCTTCATAATACGAGGGCATATGTTTATGTGTTGGGGGCGCATGTGTGCATGTCAGGGACTCGTATGTGCTTATGTGAATGGGTGGGTGTATGTGTATGTGTCAGGGTGGCGCAACTGCATGCAGGCATGTGTGTTGGAGGGGGACACATGCTCGCAGGTGTATATGTCAGGAGGCCTGTCTGTGTGTGTGCGTGTCGGGGGACAGGTGCATCTATGAGTGTGTGGGTGGGCAAGTCGGCAGCTCTATGACGGAGGGGCATGTCAGGATATGTGTGTGCATCGGGGAGGGCACGTTTCTATGTGTGTGTCTGGGGCGTGTCTGTATGCGGCGAGGATGTGTGCGTGTGTGTATGTTTGGGGGTGATGTGTCTGTGTGTGTGACATGGGGGACTCGCGCATGTGCATTGTGGGGGTGTGAATGCTTATGCCTGTGTGTTCGGGGTTTACGCACGTGTCCATGGGGGTAGGCGGGGTGGATGAGTCTGCCAGTGCATGTGTATCTGGGGGCTCTGTCTGTGTGCATATCGAGACAACGAGTGTGTGTGTGTGTGTGCGCGGGCATGCGCTCGGGGGGAAGTATGTGTGTGCGTGTTGGGAGGACACTTGTTTCAGGTGGGGACCCATCTGTGTGTGTGTATATGCTTGTGTTGGGTGATGCGTCTGTGTGTGTGTGTATGTGTTTGGGTGGAGTGGATTGGTCTGTGTACCTGTGTGTGTCAAGGGGATGCATCTGTGTGTGAAAAAAGATTTACTTAAAAGCTATATTGAAATGCTGGAAGAAGCTTTATTGAAAGATCTGATGCACAGAACTACTTGCGTTATTCTAAATTGTCATATCCATACAGACAGGAGAAAGTGAGGACTGCAGATGCTGGAGATCAGAGCTGAAAATGTTTTGCTGGAAAAGCGTAGCATGTCAGGCAGCATCCAAAGAGCAGGAGAATCAACGTATCGGGCATGAGCCCTTCTTCAGGAATTCCTGAAGAGGGGCTCTTGCCCGAAATGTCGATTCTCCTGCTCCTTGGATGCTGCCTGACCTGCTGCGCTTTTCCAGCAACACATTTTCATATCCATACAGACAGGCCTGAGAATCATTCGGCAAACACTAAAACCTGGCCCTTTAAATGAGAGAATTCAATATGTGAAAGCTGCTGTTTACATATAAATGTATATTTGTTGTGAACAGATTTTGACACCACGTGCGAATGTGGATTCGCCATAAGCTTTACCAGCATGGTGTCAATTCTACAACTTTTTCTCTCGGTATAGCTCCCACATGGAGAACTTACTTTCAAAGCTTTTCATTGTGATATATTTTTTGCATTGGGATCTGCATCTCCACCATTTCAAAACTGAGTTTGCTTCAACCAATTGAACAGATTTAAAACAGAAGAGGAGAAATAATTTCTATGAAAGGATCATGAATCTGTGGAATTGACTACC
>NW_025208301.1:0-5100 GCF_004010195.1 Chiloscyllium plagiosum | reverse complement strand
GTGAGCTTGTTATAAGTGAGCTGTTATGGTAAGGTTTGGCAGGATGGTCAGAAAATATTGACCCAACACAGAAGTGAAGAATTTATCTCAATCTTTCCGATCCATTACTGAGCAGAACGAGTCAGGAGAAACCCCTGGAAGCTGAGTGATCCTGCCTCACTCCAGAGATTCCCAGAAACTAGCTTGACCCACACTTGGTCTCCTTGGTGAAGATTCAGGATCACAGTTTTGGCTGAGAGCTGGGAACTGTCGCTTGGAAGCACACTATGAATGAGACTGACTACCTTATTGTCCTTGATCAGGGCCACATCTGTCTTTCTACCCCTCCCTGGCAGTGAAGAGTAACTGAAAAAGTACAGCCCACACTTGGGACTTGTGAACTTTCCAGTCTTGCGGCAGTACCCCTGTCCGAGATTCACATTGACGACATCATACACAATCGGATCCACAGGAGTCAGCACATGATTCATTGTGGAGCGCTGCACATCAAAAACCACCTCCAATTCTGATAAAATAGAAAATGGACATTTAAAATCATTACTAAAAGCATTTTTCAAACTCCAAATTGAGAGAATTTGCTAATAAAATGTTGGGATGCATTAAAGTTAAGCGCAGACACTAAACAATGAGGAGATGGAGGTGAAAGACAGTCACCTGTACTTCAGCATTGTCATGGGTTTTATAATAAACTATCTTTCTTCACTTGGAAAGTTAAGGTGACCTGGGGATTTTCTGAAACTTTCTGATGCTGTGGATTGTGGTAATGTCAGTATGATTCCTCTCACCTTCCCTTCTCACATCTGAAGATGTTGTGCCTTAATAGGGGACAGATGTATGAGCAGGAGACCTTGACTCCACCCAATTAACCCACCTTATTGAAGACATTGTGTTGAATAATTAAATGGTACCTCGTTCAGGTGGCCAGGATGAATAAAAAGAGATCATCCACTCTTCCCTCCACCATGCCCACTCTTTGAAATTCTGCCTCCATCTCTCAGAGACATCGTGTGTACCTGCTTAGTGTTAAATTTCTTTTGCCACCAGCCACACTCTGTTGGGCAATGCTAGTTTTGTATTGTAGGCCCAGTTCATTTGGAACTGACTGAGGCTATTCCAACTTATTTCAGTTCATCCCATCTTGTCTGGATGAGATGTGAACCCAGAGCAATGTTATTTCCCATTTCCCTATTCAGGTACAGGTCGTTCCCTTTTGACACCTTAGTTACCTTTCAGCAAAACCTCGTTAAATAGAAAATCGCTTCATATAAATGATGGGACAGGTGGGAAAAATGGGATTGGGATAGACCAGCAAAGACTATCACTCACAGTCACTCAAAAATCACCCAAAAGTCTAACGCAATGTATAGCACAATCTATAACCCTCTCAAAATGAATGCTAACATTACATTGCCTTCCTAACTGCCAACTGAACCTACATATTAAGCTTAGGAGAATCCTGAACTTGGATTACTAAATCCCTTTGTGCTTCAGATTTCCAAAGCCTTTCCCTATTTGGAAGATTGTGCCTGTATTCTTTCGACCAAAGTGCATAACCTCTCAATATCGCACATTGTCTTCCATCTGCCAGTTCTTTGTCCACTCTCTGTGCTTGTCCAAGTCCTTCTGCAGATTCCCTGTCCCATAACCTGACCCTCCACCCATCTTTGTGTCGTCTGCACGCTTAGCAGCAATGCACTCAGTTCCTCGTCTCGATCGTTAATGTATAATGGGAATAGCTGCCCCTGCAGAACTCCACTACTCACCGGATGTCATCCTGAAAAAGACCCCTTTAATCCCATTCCCTGTTTTCTACCAGTTCGCCAATCCAGTATCCACGCCATTACCTTGCCCCTAACACCCCTGGGCTGTTGTCTTATCTAGCAGCCTCCTGTGTGGCACCTTGTCAAAAGCTTTCTGGGAATCCACATACATCACATCACTGGTTGTCCTATTTAACTAGCTCATTACCTCCTTGAAGAATTTACCAGACATGCTTGGACAAAGCCTATTTTACAACGTAGGTCTTAGTACTCCATAGTCTCATCCTTTATAACTTACCAATGACAGAGGTCTGGCTGTAATTTCCTGTCTTTTGTCTCCCTCTCTTTGTAAAGTGAAGTGTTACGTTAGCCATTTTCTGGACGTCTGGGACCTTCCAGTGATTTTTTTCTGAATGATCACCTCAGCTATTCCCTTCAGACCTTGAGCTGTAGTCCATCCAGTCCAGGTGATCTGTCTACCTTCAGACATTTCAACTTCCCTAGCCCCTTTCTCCTTAGTGATGGCCACTGCACTCATCTCTGCTCCCTGACTCTCTTGAAGTTCTGGTCGGCTGCTGGTGTCTTCCACTGTGAAGACTAATGCAAAGTATCTGTGTAGTTCCTCTGTAATTTCTTTGCTCCCCATTACTACTTCTCCAGCTCATTTTCTTGTAGTCCAGTGTCCACTCTTGCCTCTCTCTTACCTTTTATATATCTAAAAGACTCTTGCAATCTTCTTTTATATTACTAGCTAGCTTACTTGAATGTTTCAGCTTCTCTCCCCTTATTGCTTTTTTTAGTTAGCATCTGCTGGTTTTAAAGTCTTCCCAATCCTCTGGCTCCCCACTAATCTTCACCACATGATGTACTTTTTCCTTTGTTTTCATGGTGTACCTGCCTTCCCTTGTCAGCCATGGACACCTTGTCCTCCCTTTAGTCTGATTCTTCTTCCTAGGGATGAATTTCTGCTGTGCCTCCCAAATGACCCCATAAACCCTGCCCTTGCTGCTCTACTGTCTTCCCTGCTTGATTCCCTTCCAATCAACTCTGGCCTGATCCTCCCTCATGTCATTGTACTCTCCTTCAGTCCATTATAATACCATTACGTCTAAATCAAGCTTTTCCCTTTCAAACTATCTCCGGATTTAATTTCTTCCCCACAGACTGACAATTGCTTGGAGGTCTGTACATAACTCCCATTGGGGTCTTTTTATCCCTTTGCGGTTCCTCAATTCTATACAAACACATTCTCTGCCTTCCACCCGCACCCTCCCATATCACTTCTTGCTATTGATTTAGTCTCGATTTTGACGAACAAGGAAATCCTGCTCCCTCCACCCACCTGCCTGTTCTTTCAATAGGATCCATATCCTTCGATATTTCGTTCCCAGCCCTGATCCCCTTGCAGCCATGTCTTTGTAATGGCCACAACATCGTACCCACCGACTGTGGGAAGCTAGTGAAGTGATTGTTGGGCCTCTTGCTGAGATATTTGTATCATCAATAGTCTCAGGTGAAGTGCTGGAAAGACTGGAGGTTGGCTAACGTGGTACCATTTAAGAAGGGTGGCAGGCCAGGACACTATAGACTTCACATCGGTGGTGGGCAGGTTGTTGGAGGGAATCCTGAGGGATAGGGATTGATATGTATTTGGAAAGGCAAGGACTGATTAGGAATAGTCAGCATGACTTTGTGTGTGGGAAATCATGTCTCATGAACTTGATTGGGCTTTTTGAAGAAGTAACAAAGAGGATTGATGAGGGCAGAACGGTGGACCTGATCTATGTGGACTTCAGTGAGGCATTCGACAAGTTTCCTCATGGGAGACTGATTCGCAAGGTTAGATCACACAGAACACAGGGAGAACTAGCAATTTGGATACAGAACTGGCTCAAAGATAAAAGACAGAGGGTGGTGATGGAGGGTTGTTTTACAGACTGGAGGCTTGTGACCAGTGAAGTGCCACAAGGATGAGTGCTGGGTCCACTACTTTTCATCATTTATATAAATGCTTTGGACGTGAACATTTGAGCTCCGGTTAGTAAGTTTGCAGATGACACCGAAATTGGAGGTTTAGAGGACAGCGAAGAAGGTTACCTCAGATTACAACGGGATCTTGACCAGATGGGCCAATGGGCTGAGGAGTGACAGCTGGAGTTTAATTCAGATAAATGCGAGGTGCTGCATTTTGGGAAAGTAAATCTTAGCAGGATTTATACACTGAATGGTAAGGTTGTAGGGAGTGTTGCTGAACAAAGAGACCTTGGAGTACAGGTTCATAGCTCCTTGAAAGTGGAGTCGCAGGCTTTCCTTTATTGGTCAGAGCATTGAGTACAGGAGTTGGGAGGTCATGTTGCAGCTGTACAGGACATTGGTTAGGCCGCTTTTGGAATATTGTGTGCAGTTCTGTTCTCCTTCCTATTGGAAGGAATTTGTGAATCTTGAAAGTTTTCAGAAAAGATTTATGAAGATATTGCCAGGATTGGAGGTTTTGAGCGATACGTAAAGGCTGAGGAGGCTGACGCTGTTTTCCCTTGGAGCGTTGAAGGCTGAGGAGTGACCTCATAGATATCTATAAAATTATGAGGGGCATTGATAGGATAAATAGACAAAGTCTTTTCCCTGGGATGGGGAGTCCAGAAGTAGAAGGTTTTGGATGAGAGGTGAAAGACATAAAAGGGACTGAAGGGGCAATGTTTTCATGCTGAGGGTGGTGCGTGTGTGGAATGAGCTGCAGAGGAAGTAGTGGAGGCTGGTACAATTGCAATAGCCTCACTCTTTGCAACTAGATTCTCAGTTTCCTGACCCACAGGCCGCAATTAGTGAAGATTGGGGACAATATTTCATCCTCACTAACACTCAACACTGGAGCCCTCCAGGGCTGCGTAATCAGCCCCTTACTGTACTCATTAATACCCATGACTGCATTGTCAAATACCAGACTATTGCCATTTACAGGTTAGCTGATGCCACCACCATCGTCAGTCAAATCTCAGATGGCAATGAAACAGATTACAGAGGGGAAGTGGAAGACCTGGAAAAATGGTGCACTGAAAAAAACCTAGCTCTCAATGCCAGCAAAACCAAAGAACTCATTATTGACTTTTGGCAGGGTGTTACTCATGCCCCCCTCCACATTAACAGCACAGAGGGAGAGGGAGTGGAGAGTATCAGGCTCCTGGGAGTGGTCATCCACAACTGGCTTTCTTGGACTCTTCATGTGGACACACTGGTCACAAAGGCCCAACAATGTCTCTTCTTCCTCAGGCAGCTGAGGAAATTTGACATGAAGGCAAATACCCTTGCAAACTTTTATAGGTGCGCCATCGAGAGCATTCTG
>NW_025208300.1:6613-14339 GCF_004010195.1 Chiloscyllium plagiosum | reverse complement strand
TGCAGCACTCACTCAGTACTGACCCTCTGACAGTACGGCAATCCCTCAGTACTGACCTTCCGACACTGCGGCTCTCCCTCAGTACTGACCCTCTGACAGTGCAGCACTCCCTCAGTACTAACTCTCTGACAGTGCTGCACTCCCTCAGCACTGACCCTCTGACAGTGCGGCACTCCCTCAGTACTGACCCTCTGACTGCGTCACTCCCACAGTACTGATCCTCTTACAGTACGGCACTCCCTCAGTACTGACCCTCTGACAGTGCGGCACTCCCTCAGTACTGACCCTCTGACCATGCGGCACTCCCTCAGTAGTGACCATCTGACCTTGAGGCACTCCCTCAGTAGTGACCATCTGACTGTGCGGCACTCCCTCAGTACTGATCCTCTGACAGTGCGGTACTCCGTCAGTACTGACCCTCTGACAGTGCATCACTCTCTCAGTACTGACCCTCCGACAGTGTGGCAATCCCTCAGTACTGACCCTCTGACAGTGCGGCTCTCCCTCAGTACTGACCATCCGACAGTGCGGCTCTCCCTCAGTACTGACCCTCTGACAATCCCTGCTTTTTGATACACCTGCTTTATAGTTGCATCTTTCTGCTGTAATTCAGCTCATTTCTTGGCACTAATTGTATCCACTTCGCCCCCAACCTGACCTGGTTTTGTTTCAATCACTTGATCATCCCTCGTCTCTGATCATTGAATGTCAACTTCCGCATCGTTAATTCTTGATTTCGCCTCCTGCTTCAACATGTGACTTTGTGTCCTGCTAACCGCGCAGTCAGGAAATCCCCCAGGATATACCTCTTGGAACATTGTCTGAATTTCCACTGGCTTTTCGACCACAGTCGGCATCACTCCCATCTCGGTTCCTGTTCTATCATTATGTTATTTCATGGATACCTGCTTTTCTCACCATGAATTCCACACATTACCACATCGCCTGGCAACATTCCTTCTGAATTACATGTGTCTTCATCTCTCACCATCAAAGACGGATTTGCTCCTGGATCACTGAAAATATTCATTTCTTTACCTGCTCCTCCTCGCACACGTGTGTAAACCTTCCCCTCGCAACTAAAATCTTTAAAGAGATCTGGCACATTCTTCTGAACCACCCCGTGACCAGGTTTGACCTGCGTTTGCAGTCTTACATCTTCCACTCTACTTTCCTTTACCTCTTCCACCAAACCCACTGGCTTATCCTGTTTTCCCACATCCATCTTCCTGGTGCTTTTTCTTACTCACTAATACTGTGACAACATAGAACATAGAACATAGAAAAATACAGCGCAGTACAGGCCCTTTGGCCCTCGATGTTGTGCCGATCCAAGCCCACCTAACCTCGTGACCAGGTTTGACCTGCGTTTGCAGTCTTACATCTTCCACTCTACTTTCCTTTACCTCTTCCACCAAATCCACTGGCTTATCCTGTTTTCCCATGTCCATCTTCCTGGTGCTTTTTCTAACCCACCAACACTGTGACATCATGCGGCCTACCATATTACAGTGAAAACTCCTGAGCTTTTTAAATTCTCTTCCCCCCCTCGTGGGTTTTCCTGTTTTCCCCTGTGGTAAACTGCCTTTTGGATCGTCTGTGGGATTTTCATTTCCGTTACCACCTGAGGATTCCTCTTTTCCTCAACGTCTATCCTGAACTTTTTGCAATTAATGTCAGAAGCCAAACTTTGATTTCACCCAGCCAATTCATAATCATCAGTCATTCCGGCTGTTATTCCTGCAGTTTTAACTCTCTGCTCTTTCGCATGAGTTTTCCCTCCCTCAGGAAGCGAATTTTTGAACTCTCCCAAAGAATTTGTCTCTCTTAGAGCGACATATGCTTGATCTTTTCCCTTATCCGCCTGTCAAAACTATTTTTGATCCTTTGAAACTCTGTGCACATTTAATCAGATTTCTTCCGTCGATTCCAAAAGCTGGACCATCAACTTCCTGACCCAGACCACTTTCAGTGAAGATGGACACCAGCACTTCCTTCATGATAATTGCCCTGTACACTCCTGGCTGGGTGGCCAAATTTCACCCGAATTCCATCTGCGGTTCGCTAACGACATCACAGTTGCAGGCCGGATATCAAACAGTGATGAAACAGAATACAGGGAAGAGATAAAGTGCTTGGTAGAATGGTGCAAAGATGACAATCTCTCCCTCAGTGTCAGATAAACTGCAGAGCTGATCATCAACTTCAGGGAGTAAGGAGGACAGCACCCCCACCCCCCAATTTACATCGATGGAGCTGTGGAGAGGGCCGAGAACATCTGGTGTGTCGGAGTGACTCTCGGAGTGAGTCTGCCCTGTCCCTCCCACGTTGAAGCAAGCATCAAGTAGGCACAACGCCGCCTCTTCTTCCTCAGGGGGCTAAGGGAATGCAGCATATCCATCTGGCTCCTCACGAACTTTTACAGATGTCCCATTGAAAGCATTCTGTCCGGGTGTGTCATGGTTTGGTAGGGTAACCGCTCTGCCCAGGACTGTAAGAAACTACAGAGGGTTGTGAACACAGCCCAGTCCATCACACAAACCAACCTTCCACCCACTGACTCCATCTGCACTTCCTGCTGCCTCAGAAAGACAGCTGGCATCATCATAGACCCCTCCCAACCTCGTCCATCAGGCAGAAGATACCAAACACGTGGACCAACACATTCAAGAGCAATGCCTTCCCCGCTGTTATTAGACTCTGGAATGGACCTCTCAAATCTCTAATCTCATGTTAACCTTGCTTTTCGTACAGCTCCTTGTATTGCCAAGTCTGTTTAATCACTCGATGATCTTTGTATGTTATGATCTCCCTGTACTGAATGCAAGACACAACCTTTCACTGTACTCAGGTGCGTGTGCCAATAATAAGTCAAATTAAAACAAATGAAATCAAACGTTGCCTGTGGGATTGTGGCATTAGCTCATATCCACTTCAGATATCTGTTTTCACCTGGTGAGCCTCCCCAGATAGCTCTGCTGACAGCGATGCAAATACCTCACTAGCTCTATCTACCGACTGTGTTCGGACCAACAATACCAACACGGTGAGCGGGCATTTCATTTGTTTAGCCACTTTCTCAAAGGAAATGAAAAAGGCTTCTGCAGGCCTCTCATCCAACTGAGGCAATGTTTGGACATATTAAAACGGATCCTTGTCAAAGGCAAAGTCAGTGATATAGATTGTCTCATACACATTCCTAGCAGCAGGAAGAGAGACCAAGCTTTTAGCTGTTGTAAAGACAGAGAGAGAAAGAGTGAGACAGGATGCAGCAACTTGCACAGCTTCAACAGTGACTGAAAGCTGAAATAAAACTCCTGGTTCTGGGGGAGCTTGATCCCACCCATTCAGGATGCTTCTATCCTCCCACCCTCGTCCATCAGGCAGAAGATACCAAACACGTGGACCAACACATTCAAGAACAATGCCTTCCCCGCTGTTATTAGACTCTGGAATGGACCTCTCAAATCTCAAATCTAATGTTAACCTTGCTTTTCGTGCAGCTCCTTGTATTGCCAAGTCTGTTTAATCACTCAATGATCTTTGTATGTTATGATCTCCCTGTACTGAATGCAAGACACAAGTTTTCACTGTACTCAGGTGCGTGTGCCAATAATAAGTCAAATTAAAACAAATGAAATCAAACGTTGCCTGTAGGCTTGTGGCATTAGCTCATATCCACTTCAGATATCTGTTTTCACCTGGTCAGCCTCCCCAGATAGCTCCACTGACAGCGATGCAAATATCTCACTAGCTCTATCTACCGACTGTGTTCGGACCAACAATACCAACACGGTGAGCGGGCATTTCATTTGTTTAGCCACTTTCTCAAAGGAGATGAAAAAGGCTTCTACAGGCCTCTCATCCAACTGAGGCAATGTTTGGACATATTAAAACGGATCCTTGTCAAAGGCAAAGTCAGTGAAATAGATTGTCTCACACACATTTCTAGCAGCAGGAAGAGAGCCCAAGCTTTCAGCTGTTGTAAATACAGAGAGAGAAAGAGTGAGACAGGATGCAGCAACTTGCACAGCTTCAACAGTGACTGAAAGCTGAAATAAAACTCCTGGTTCTGGGGAAACTTGATCCCACCCATTCAGGATGCTTCTATTGTTCTAACTTGAAAACAAACCCAAGGCCTCACGAACTCTTTACTTTGTTGGCCTTGAGCACACCACTCAGAATCACTCTCTTAATAATCAAAACCAGGAAAAAAATACACCCCTTATAACCTGATATCTTCAAGCAGATACTCCCAAGTATTCTGTCAATTTTCAGCAGACCTCGGCCCTCTCTTAGACACTCAATGAAATCCAGAGCCAATTGCTCCCCCAGGATTGGCAATTCCCAGGATTAGACCCTGACCTGGCCCCATGACCTCCTCTGTATCAGATCCTCTCATTCTCGTCTTTGATTGGGATCCCCTCCTGATCAGTTCCAACTTACTTAAGGATAAGAGGACTCTTCCTGGGTTAGAAATAATCTTCATGGGCGCTGAAGATATTTAATGCAGAGTAACTGAGAGTGAGTGAGGGATGTGCAGAGAAAAAGTGGATGCTCTGCCGCGCAGGAGATGTGATAGGAAATTGGGTGTGACCACCCTGTCATCTTTATATCAATAGAGGACACCGACCCTCCAAGTAAGGGACCCCCATCACCTCCTTTCTGAGTCCCCACCCTCCATTACCCACAAAGCGTATCAATGAAACGGGAACAATGGTTATAATTTAATTTTGAGTGTTATGTGTTTGAAGGTATGTACTGTACCTTTAGCAGTGAGTGAATGCTATTCAGAACTGAGAGCTTAAAGAGCAGTCTCAGATTGTACTCAAAAATTGAAAATATGCAACATTTGGCTGTGAGTTGGCAGCTGTTTTCACAACAATTCAAATTTAACCAATCATTTTAACTTAGGCCTCAGCATACTAAAATCCAATCGAATTTGTATTTATTGTTTTGCCAACATCAAACCAACGAGATGATCCGATGTTTAGGATATTTAAAAAGCAGGTGGTGTGAAAATCAGAGAGAGCAACCGCCATTGAGAACGAACCAAGACATTGAAACGCTCCCTATTAAAGGTAGCTTTTCATATGTAATGCATTCACAATAAAAAGAAAGAAGATGACCCAGGGAGATATTCACCCGGAAGAAGAAAAACTCTGAAGTTGACGTGTGGTTTTGAAATTAAATAAGATTCCCGACAGCATGGAAACAGGCCCTTCAGCCCAACAAGTCCACACCAACTCACCCAGACTGATGCACCTAACACTGTGGCCAATTCACCTGACCTGTGGGAGGAAACCAGAGCACACCCACAGGGAGAATGTGCAACTCCACACAGCCAGTTGCCCAAGGCTGGAATCGAACTTATAATCCCAGTGCTATCAGGCAGCAGTGCTAACCACTGAGCCACCATGCCACCCTAAGTTGATGCCATTTTAACAAGTGTTTTATTAGAACACTATATTGTCAGAGTTGGAGGCAGGTAATAAGGATTTAAGAGAAAGGGAGGCTTAGACTTGTGGATAGTTGTCATTAAAGTTCACTTTTAGGCTTAAGAACAATTTGACATTATATGATTTAAATAGCCGAATGTGGGAGCTCTTTGTCACTCACATTACAACAGATTACAAGGTGAGGTGAGCTTTTCTGGGGTGTTAGTTTAATTAACACTGGGGTTCACCGGCATGTCATAACACTAGCAAGATCTCATAGTGCCTCTGAAAGTCACCAAAATGCTGAATTGGAAAATACAGGGCTTTGTTCAGGATGGAGAAACCATGGAGCAGAGCGAGGACAGAGAGCTGAGAGAGGGGAGTTGAATACAGCGTTGTAGTGACCAGTGGTTGGAAGCTGAGGGTCACATGTGTAGACCGCACAGAGCAGCTCAGCCAAGCCACCACCCGATTCGCATATTCTCCCCAGTCAATGTTCAGGAGAAGCCCCACAGGAACCATTACAGTCACTCAGTGGAAGAAGCTCAAGCTCATTGCTGTTTCACCTGAACAGCTCATGGCTGGAAAGGAAGGAGTTAAAGGAAGGAGTTGAGCTCCTAAATCAACACAGCCAGATGGAGCTGATTCTGGCTCCAACTGAGGCTTTCAGAATCGGTTGCAGAACAGGTGGGGAGGGGAATTTATTTAAATTTTTTCATGGGATGTAGCCTTCGCTGGCTGGGCCAGCATTGATTCCCCATCCCTCGCATCCCAGAGGGCAGGTTAAGAGTCAACTGCTTTGTCGTTGAGTCACGTACAGGCCAGAACAGATAATGGAGGCAATTGTTTTCCCTGATGGACATGACTGAAACAGGTGGGATTTTTGTTTTGCAAGAATTAACATTAATTTCATGCTCACTTTTGGACTGGGTACTTTTTTTGAAAAAAAAAGAAGGTTCCAGGTATTTATTGAGTTCAAATATTGCCCATCTGCTCTGGTGGAATTCGGACCTGTGTCCCGAGAACATTACCCTGGGGTAATGAGTTTCTAGCACAGTCGCATTACCGTGATACCATCACACTTAGCAGGAGCTGCAGTCAATGGAGCTAAATGTGTCTGAGATATTCCAAGGGTGAAGCTGGGGAGGGACCAGGGGCCCTTCTTGCGTTTCCAACAGGAATTAACGGTAAGGTGGGTGATGGCAAAGAGCCTGTTAACCATACGCCCCTGGGCTGAAGAGGGACGAGACGTTTCTAAAACAGGGGTATGAGAACAAGCGAAAGGGGATCACTTAGTATCCAAGTGGAGATACTGGGAGAATGGAAGTGTTTTTCCAAGCGAGAAGCATCATCAACAGAGCTCAGAGAGATTATAGCAAACATGGCAGGATCATAAATGATAAAGGATGAAGGTGTCACTGGCTAGTTTGGTATTTATTGCCCATCTCCAATTACCCAGGGGGCAGTTAAGTGCCAACCAGATTGCCATGGGTCTGGAGTCACATGTAGACCAGTCGAGGGAAGGATTGCAGTTTCCGTCCCTGAAGGACATGACTGAACAGATGGGTTTGTCCAACAAGCAGCAGATGTTTCATGGACATAAGAGAATCTTAATCCCAGATTGCAAATTCCACCATCTCCCATGGCAGGATTGGAACCCAGGTCCCGAGAACATGACCTGGGTCTCTGGATTATCAGTCTCAGCTTTGGATCACATATTACTTCAGTCCAGCACGAGTGGCTGCTCAGTCATTATATTCCAGATATTCCCGATTCTCTCACACAGCTGTTCCTCTGTCAGCTTTGATGCATTTAGACCATAAGACCGTAAGAAATAGGAACAGAGTAGGCCATTCGGTCCCCCCCCAGTCTGATACCCCCTTCTATCAGACCATGGCTGATCAGGTATTCCCCACATCCACTTGCCTTCCCCACAGCCCTTAATTCCTCCTATTGATCAAGAACCTAGCTATCGCAGCCTTGAGCATCCACAAGCGCTCTGCCCCCACAGCTCTCTGTGACAGAACGTTCCAAAGACTCAGAACTTGTGTCATTAATTGTGGAGATTAACTCTGTCATTAAACCTGATTGTTCTGACTATACATTGCAATGAATTCAGACTCTGAAAACAGTTCCACAATTCAGTGACACATCTCCTCCAAGTGCAACAGAAACCTCCACACGGAACACCTTCTAGTGTTTAGTGCCTTTGCCGAAGTGCCGTTGAGAATGTAGCATTCGGCTTCCTTCTCAAATCGCTGCAGTCAATAAGACAGTAAGACCATAAG
>NW_025208300.1:0-5222 GCF_004010195.1 Chiloscyllium plagiosum | reverse complement strand
AGCAATACTCAATGGAGTCGAGAGCCATACCAGCCATGATCAAAAGGTAGAGCAGACTTGATGGGCCGAATGGCCTAATTCTACTCCTATACCTTACAGTCTTTTGGAAATGTATCGTAGACCAGGAGAGAGAAAAGGCCCAGTGAGTCACCCCATCACTTACTGACTCAGCAGGAAACAGGAAGCCAGGGAAAAGGGTTGGACACTGCTCAGCGCAAATTTCCAATCGGAGATGATTCCTTTCAACACAGTGTCGAACATATTGGATTGGGAATCATATCAGCACTGTTTGAGCAATACTTTATGCAGGGAAGACTCGTCTAACAAATTTGAATAAGGTTTTCAAGGAGGTCGCTAGGTGTGTAGTTGATATGGATTTCAGCAAGGCATTTGACAAGGACCAACATGGGGAACTGATACATAGAACATAGAACAATACAGCGCAGCACAGGCCCTTCGGCCCTCAATGTTGCGCCGACCCGTGAACTATTCTCAGCTCGTCCCCCTACAATATCCCAAAATCATCCATGTGTTTATCTATACAGAAGGTAAAAGCCCCTGGCATCAAGGGTGACTTAACAAGATAGATCTAGCATTGACTTTGTGACAGGAGATAGGATTGGCCGAACAGGAAAGGTGGGAGAAAATGCATTGATCCTTCAGAGACCCACACCAACACGATGGGCTGAATGGCCATTTTTTACATATCATTCTATGTTACACAACTTCAGCTTTTAGAACAATTTCTTGTGTAAAATAATCATTTCCTCTAATCGATGGCTGTAAAATGTTGATAGCGAACTCCCCAAAGACAGAACTCATTCCAACTTGAAGTGGAACTCATCCGTTTTGAGACTGTGCAATTTCCGTTCGTGATAATGCTCAAGGTGAGGGAAAACATGTTACATCTGTTCTCTCAATGAAGTCTTACACAGCCCCAGCTTCGGTCACTCACTTTCCCCCTCTCTCAGATGGAAGTACATTGTCAGAACAAACATGATTATTCCCACAGCACTGACCCTGCAACAGCTCAGCACTCCCTCAGTACTGACCCAGCGACAGCAAAGCACTCCCTCAGTACTGACCCTGCGACAGCAAAGCACTCCCTCAGTACTGACCCTCTGACAGTGCAACACTCCCTCAATACTGATCCTCCGACAGTGCAGCACTCCCTCAATAATGAGCCTATGACAGTGCGGCACTCCCTCAGTACTGAGCCTCTGACAGTGCGGTACTCACTCAATACTGACCCTCTGACAGTGCATCACTCCCGCAGTACTGATCCTCTGACAGTGCGGCACTCCCTCAGTATGGACCCTCTGACAGTGCGGCACTCACTCAATACTGACCCTCTGACAGTGCGGCACGCCCTCAGTACTGACCTTCTGACAGTGCGGCACTCCCTCACTACTGACCCTCTGACAGTGCAACACTCCCTCAATACTGACCCTCTGACAGTGCAACACTCCCTCAATAATTAGCCTCTGACAGTGCGGCACTCCCTCAGTACTGATCCTCCGACAGTGCAACACTCCCTCAATACTGACCCTTCAGACAGTGCGGCACTCCCTCAGCACTGACCCTCTGACAGTGAAGAATCCCTCAGTACTGACACTCTGACAGTGCGGCACTCCCTCAGTACTGACCCTCTGACAGTGCAGCACTCCCTCAGTATGAACGCTTTGACAGTGCGGCACTCCCTCAGTACTGACCCTCTGACAGTGTGGCATTAGCAGACTCGCCTCTTGGCTGTTTGTTCTGTCTCAGACTACTTTCCTGCGAGCCTGGTCCCTGACCTTGAGAATTTTTTAAAACAGCCTCTGACAGTGCGGCACTCCCTGAGTACTAACCCTCTGACATGCGGCACTCCCTCAGTACTGACCCTCTGACAGTGCAGCACTCCCTCAGTACTGACCCTCTGACAGTGCGGCACTCCCTCAGCACTGACCCTGTGACAGTACGGCACTCCCTCAGGACTGACCATCCGACTGTGCGGCACTCCCTAAGTACTGACCCTCTGACAATGCAGCACTCCCTCAGTACTGACCATCTGACAGTGCGCCACTCCCTCTGTACTGACCCTCCGATAGAACGGAATTCCCTTAATACTGACCCTCCGACAGTGTGGCAGTCGCTCAGTACTGACCCCTTGACAGTGCAACTCTTCCTCAGTACTCACTCTCTGACAGTGCGGCACACACTCAGTGGTGACTGTCTGACATTGCGGCACTCCCTCACTACTGGCCCTATGACAGTGCAGCACTCCCTCAGTCATGACCCTCTGACAGCAGCACTCCCTCAGTACTCACCCTCCCATAGTGCGGCATTCACGCAGTACTGACCCGCTGACAGTGCAGCACACGCTCAGTACAGACCCTCTGACAGTGCAACTCTGCCTCAGTACATACCCTCCGACAGTGCAGCACTCCCTCAGTACTGACCCTCCGACAGTGCGGCTCTCCCTCAGTACTGACGCTCCGACAATGCGGCACTCCATCAGTGCTGACCCTTTGACAGTGCGGCACTCCCTCAGTACTGACCCTCTGACAGTGCAGCATTCCCTCAGTACTCACTCTCCCATAGTGCGGCACTCCCGTAGTATTGACTCTCTGACAGTGCGGCATTCCCTCAGTACTGACCCGCTGACAGTGCAGCACACCCTCAGTACTGGCCCTCTGACAGTGCGACTCTCCCTCAGTACTGAACCTCCGACCATGCGGCATTGTCTCAGTACTGACTCTCCAACAGTGCAGCACTCCCTCAGTACTGACTCTCCGACAGTGCAGCACTCCCTCAGTCCTGACTCTCTGACAGTGCAGCACTCCCTCAGTACTGACCCTCTGACAGTGCGGCACTCCCTCAGTACTGATCCCTCTGACAGTGCGGCACTCCCTCAGTACTGACCCTCTGACTGTGCAGCACTCCCTCAGTACTGACCCTCTGACAGTGCTAAACTCCCTTACTACTGACTCTCTGACAGTGTGGCACTCCCGTAGTACTGATCCCCTGACAGTGCGGCACTCCCTCAGTACTGACCCTCTGACTGTGCACCACTCCCTCTGTATTGACCATCCGACTGTGCGGCACTCCCTCAGTACTGACCATCCGACAGTGCAGCACTCCCTCAGTACTGACCCTCTGACTGTGCAGCATTCCCTCAGTACTGACCCTCTGACAGTGCGGCACTCCCTCAGCACTGACCCTGTGACAGTAATGCACTCCCTCAGGACTGACCATCCGACTATGCGGCACTCCCTAAGTACTGACCCTCTGACAATGCAGCACTCCCTCAGTACTGACCATCTGACAGTGCGCCACTCCCTCTGTACTGACCCTCCGATAGAACGGAATTCCCTCAATACTGACCTTCCGACAGTGTGGCAGTCGCTCAGTACTGACCCCTTGACAGTGCAACTCTTCCTCAGTACTCACTCTCTGACAGTGCGGCACACACTCAGTGGTGACTGTCTGACAGTGCGGCACTCCCTCACTACTGGCCCTATGACAGTGCAGCACTCCCTCCGTCCTGACCCTCCGATAGAACGGAATTCCCATACTGACCCTCTGACAGTGCAGCACTCCCTAAGTACTGACCCTCTGACAATGCAGCACTCCCTCAGTACTGACCATCTGACAGTGCGCCACTCCCTCTGTACTGACCCTCCGATAGAACGGAATTCCCTCAATACTGACCCTCCGACAGTGTGGCAGTCGCTCAGTACTGACCCTTGACAGTGCAACTCTTCCTCAGTACTCACTCTCTGACAGTGCGGCACACACTCAGTGGTGACTGTCTGACAGTGCGGCACTCCCTCACTACTGGCCCTATGACAGTGCAGCACTCCCTCCGTCCTGACCCTCCGATAGAACGGAATTCCCTCAATACTGACCCTCCGACAGTGTGGCAGTCGCTCAGTACTGACCCCTTGACAGTGCAGCACTCCCTCAGTCATGACACTCTGACAGCAGCACTCCCTCAGTACTCACCCTCCCATAGTGCGGCATTCACGCAGTACTGAACCGCTGACAGTGCAGCACACGCTCAGTACAGACCCTCTGACAGTGCAACTCTGCCTCAGTACATACCCTCCGACAGTGCAGCACTCCCTCAGTACTGACCCTCCGACAGTGCGGCTCTCCCTCAGTACTGACGCTCCGACAATGCGGCACTCCATCAGTGCTGACCCTTTGACAGTGCGGCACTCCCTCAGTACTGACCCTCTGACAGTGTGGCACTCCCTCAGTACTGACCTTCTGACAGTGTGGCACTACCTCAGTACTGACCCTCTGACAGTGCGGCACTCCCTCAGTACTGACCCTTTGACAGTGCGGCACTCCCTCAGTACTGACCCTCTGACAGTGCGGCACTCCCTCAGTACTGACCCTCTGACAGTGTGGCTATCCCTCAGTACTGACCCTCTGACAGTGTGGCACTCCCTCAGTACTGACGTTCTGACAGTGTGGCACTACCTCAGTACTGACCATCTGACAGTGCGGAACTCCCTCAGTACTGACACTTTGACAGTGCGGCACTCCCTCAGTACTGACCCTCTGACAGTGCAGCACTCCCTCAGTACTGACCCTCTGACAGTGTGGCTATCCCTCAGTACTGACCCTCTGACAGTGTGGCACTCCATCAGTACTGACCCTCTGACAGTGCGGCACTCCCTCGGTACTGACCCTCTGACAGTGCGGTACTCCCTCAGTCCTGACCCTCTGACAGTGCGGCACTCCCTCAGTACTGACCCTCTGACAGTGCGGCACTCCCTCAGTACTGACCATCCGACAGTGCGGCACTCCCTCAGTACTCACTCTCTGGCAGTGCAGCACTCCCTCAGTACTGACCCTCTGGCAGTGCAGCACTCCCTCAGTCTTGTCCCTCTGACAGTGCAGCACTCCCTCAGTACTGACCCTCTGACAGTGCGGCACTCCCTCAGTACTGACCATCCGACCGTGCGGCACTCCCTCAGTACTGACCCTCCAATAGTGCAGCATTCCCTCAGTACTGACTCTCTGACAGTGCGGCACTCCCTCAGTACTGACCCTCTGACAGTGCGGCCCTCCAGCAGTACTGAAAATCTGACAGTGCAGCAATCCCTCAGTATTCACTTTCTGACAGTGCGGCACTCCCTCAGTACTGACCCTCTGACAGTGCGGCACACCGTCAGTACTGACACTCTGACAGTGCAGCACTCCCGTAGTACTGACCCTCCGACAGTGTG
>NW_025208299.1:12469-14336 GCF_004010195.1 Chiloscyllium plagiosum | reverse complement strand
AATATCTTTAAAATTATTACTATCTAAACACAATAGGCTTTAATTTGCTGATCAAGTATTCAGATATCTCCACTGTTACAATCACTTGAAGATTATCTTTACCTTCAGCTACTTTTGGTGAATTGAACACTGATTGTAAATGTATGAATATCAAACGGACTTGAGTTTTATGATAATTAATCCAGTCTGACATTCTTGTTGGTTAATATCTTGAAGAGAACTGTCCTCCGAACTCCAACTGTGCTCTGACTTCGTTCACAACTGGATTTGGTTGGACTGCAGATCTTTGATCTGTTCTGTTGTTTCCCGGATTGCTTCACTCTGTCTATCACTTGCTGTTTATGCTGTTTGGCACACATGTCGTCCTCTTTGGTAACTTCATCAGGTTAACACCTCATTTTTAGTTATTCATGCTGCTGTTACTGACATGCCCTCCTGAACTCTCTCTGTTGAACGAGGATTGATCCTCTGGTTTGATGGTAAGAGGTAAATTGGGGAATATGCGGGGCCGTGATTCATCAAGTTTTGTTGGAGTACAATTCTACTGCTGCTGGTGGAAGGAAAGAGCTAAACCCTTACACTGTCGGCCCCATACACAAGAAGCTACATGCAGTATCATGATCACAATTAGGCCAAGACATGAAATACAAGCAACACTGTACAATGATGCAGGATCACAACTGCAGCAAGAGGAGATTAAGATCCAACTTGACATAGGAGTTGGGGAAGAAGCAGCTGATCAGCTTGTCTCATTCGTAATTATAAAGAGACTCTGTGAGATTATTGTATTGTTGGAGTGAGAATGGAGGGGTTGGGGAGATGGAGAGTCCTTCAAAAGAAACTAATCTGCCTGAGAGTTTTGGGAGCGGCTTGATTGTGATGCATTTAACAGAAAGCTAACTGAAACTGTTTTTATCCCCAAAAGATAACAAGACTGATGGTGTTTCCAATCACCATCAGAAACAAACCCCAGAATACATGGTTCCGAGATGGATGTCAATAGCCCATCAACATCCAACTCCTGCAATCATTGAGCAAACGTATGTGTGATTACCCTGAAAACCGCTGTTCACTGTGCAGATGGACAGCGATGTGGGGAAGTATTGGCCGAGTGGTATTGTCGCGAGACAGTTACTCTAAAACCCGAGATAGTGTTCTGGAGACCTGAGTTCAAAGCCTGCTGCAGCAGATGGGGGAATTTGAATTCAATAAAATAAAACTTGTGAATTTAGAGTCTAATGATGACCATTAATCAATTGTCAGAAAAACCCATCTGGATCACTAATGCCCTTTCAGGAAGGAAGCTGCCATCCTTACCTGGTCTGGCCAATAATTGTGACCTCAGATCCACGGCAATGTGGTTGACTCTTACCTGCCCTCTGGGCAATTAGGGATGGGCAGTAAATGCTGCCGGGCCAGCGACACCCTCATCCTGTGAATGAATAACGGAAAATAAAAATCTGTACCCAGTGTGAATCTGTACATGTTCAACAATGTTGTGAATATTTCCAAAGCTAAGATCTCTGTGTGCACAACTTTATCAGCTGCCAAAACCATTGTTCATTACTTGGCGTGAAAAAGACAAAACAATCCTTCAACTGTGGCTATCAGTAAATTGACTGGTGTCTCAGCAGGATGGATGCCTGAGTGAATCCCTTCCCACACACACACACACACACACACACACACACACACACACCAGATGAACAGATACTCCCTAGTCTGACTGATTTGGCCAGTTTCCAGGTGAGATGGGTAAAGAATTCACTTCTGGCATTCCCCACATTTCCAGAGTCGATCCCTAGTCTGGCTGCACTGGTGTTTTGCCATTTCAGATAAATGCTAGCAGACTGTTACACACACCGTT
>NW_025208299.1:6234-9370 GCF_004010195.1 Chiloscyllium plagiosum | reverse complement strand
AAACTTGTCTGACACAACTCCCTTTTAACTTGCACAGATGTTGTTGAAAATGCTCAGCAGGTCATGCAGCATCTGTGAAGAAAAATCAATTAATGTTTCGGGTCCAGTCCCCCTTCCTCAGAAATGTTAACTAATTTCTCTTCACAGATGCTGCGAGAACTGCTGAGCTTTTCCAGAAACTTCTGTTTTTCTTCCTGTTTTACAGCATCTGCTGTTCTTTCGGTTTTCATTTCCGTTAAACTTGCCCCCTCTCCCCTTAAATCTATGGCCTGTGGAATTGGTCATTTCCACTTGGAAAAGGATTCAGATTATTCACTCTGTCTGTGCCTCTCGGATCACTCCACAGCCACTGACTTTCCAAAGACAACAATCCAAGATTTTCCAACTTCTCCCAATCCAGGCAACATCCTGGTAAACCCATTTCCACCCTCTCCAAAGCCTCCACATCCTCCTTATAATGCGGTGCTCAAAACAGCACACATAACTGCAAAGGTGGCCTGATGACAGTTTTATATTCAGTCCCCTGACAGAAGAAGGCAAGCCTGCCATCCACCTCCTTCACCACATTCAGGGAGCTGTGAACTTGCACCTCTGTATATCAGTGCTGCTCAGGGCACTTCCTTTTAGTGTATACGTTCCTCTTACAATGAGCCGCCCAAAGCGCATCACGTCACACTTGTCTGAATTAAAAGCTATCTGCAATTTCTCCGCATAACCTTCCAACTGATCGCGTCCTTGATGTTTCCTTTGACAACATTCTTCATGATTCACAACTTCTTCACTTTGTGCCATCTACAAACCTGTTAATTAAATCATTTACATTTTCAGGCTAATCATTTATATGTGTTACAAACAACAGATGTCCCAGCTCTTACCCTTGTAGAACAGAGGCACTGATCACAGACCTCCAGCCAGTAACATACCCCTGCACTCTGTTGCTGGGAGAAATATCAAAGAGGAGCCTTGAGTTCTGTGCTGAGCAGCACGACCAATGTTTATTCAGAGCTCCTTACTAATGCATGATGGAAGAGTTCCCCCTCTGGAATTCTGTGGCTGTCCCAGCCAAGTACAGCATTTTGATGTGTTTCTTTCATACATTCCATTAATACTTCCCCCCTGACCCGATCTCCTGGGTTCGGGATGTCAGCTCGGATGTTTATGAGCTCCCTTTCCCAGTCTCTGATTCTCTGTCCGTCTGCAACTTCCCCTCTCAGCTCATGCAGTTGCTTTGTCAGTTCTTTCACAAATTTTTTCACCCTATCCTTGCCATTGTACATCTCCTGCCCTCCCACTACCATACCCTCTGGCAGCTGCATAGTCCATCTGGTCACTCATTCAAAGGGGGATTGCTCGGTTCCCTTTGCTGGGGTTGACGTCAGTTTCATTAGGATTGTGGGGAGTACACTAACCCATCCCTACCTGTCTCTGTCAGGGCCTTAGTCAGACTATCTTTCAGTGTCTGCTTCATTCCTTCTACTGTCCCTGAGCTCTGGGGGTGGTATGTGAGATGGGATTTATGCTCAGTACCAAACAGGCCACAGAGCTGCTTAACTTCGTTTCCTGGAACATGTGCCCCTTGGTCAGAATCTGCAGGGGGATGCTTCCGCCCACTGAGTAAACCTGTTTATTAAGACCCAGCAGGAATTCCTTCCCTGGGATTGGGATGGGGGTGTATGTAAAATCCATCTGTAATTGTTCCCGTGGGCCCCTGGGACCCTGCTGCTGCCTCCATTTTATCCTGATTGTTTTCCCTGGCTCACACTGTGTACAGGCTACACCCCTTCGACAAAATCTTCTTGTTCCAGAACACCCCTGTAGTTGATCATCCGACATTGCATTTTATCCTGCTCAATATGGGCCAGCCCATGATATGTTTTTAATAATGTTTGTCTTATACAGTGGCACTGCTAGATCATCCTATGTCCTATTACTGCCCCACCCTTTTCCCATTCCTGTTTCTCCTGCTATGGGACTGTTTCTGGAAATGTCTTTAAACTTTCCTTTCTCGCTTCTGTAGCTGTTGCCACTGCATCCTCCTCAAATGTCTGCACTTTTTCAGTAAGTATGCTCACCCATGCTCACCAACTACCCCGTTGGTGTGGGGTTCTACTTTCCTATGAGCTCTAATTTTCATTATTACTGCTTCCTGGGAAAGTTAGCTGCTTCCACTAACTCTCTGACCTGTCCTTCATGCTCAATGTGGCCCCCAGACAGGGTGATACACCTTCACCGAGCCCAGTCCTGAACTATACCAAAGGCATGCTGACTGTGTGCATTTTGCCTCCCTCACCCCTGGTTAATGTCCGCGCTTCTGCCAGGGCTCGTGATGGTTCTCTATTTCTGGATAATTCCTCACAAAATTCCCACAATAATTAAACAATCCTAAAGTTTGCCTGATCCCTTTACAGTGTGCGGGTGGATTGTTTTATAATCATAGTTTTTGTTCCCGCTGGGACTATCCCCTCTCCCTTCCTGATTTGATCTCCCCAATATGATGTACCAGTTCCGTCTCTCCCTACCTTCCCAGTTGCACTCTCTGTGCCTTAACTTTAAGCCTGGCCTGGCTAACCTGATCCAATACTCTGTATCATATCTGGATATGTTCTTTGTCACTGTTTGAGGTGATGAGGTGTTGGTAAGATCAGTGTGACTAACTCCATCAAACACACATCGGTGGGATATACTGGAATATTGCAGGATCCCTGAGGTACTAGTATCCTGGTCGCCTGTTCTCCTCAGTCAGCAAACACCACTTTCATCTGCCATTCAATGTCCACAGGTATGGACCCAGACTATTTCCAGCTTCTGTCAATCTGTCACTCTCACAATTATTGCCCCCTCATCCCCAGTTTTGATGAGATCCTGTTTGGGTGGGGAGTGAGAGGGCCCTCGATCTCTACAGGGTCGATAGACAACAACCCACTTTCCTGTTTGAGTTACGCACACTGCTGAGTTCGTCCGAGCTATAACCCACCAGATTCTCTGACTGTCCCAGTCTCCCTGCAATGTAGCTACTCCGGAGAGGTTGCCTCTCCTTTTCTTTCTGTCCCAGTCCTGGCCGGAGCATCCCCATGTTTAAATTCAGATGTTGATGTCAATAGTTGCATGAATAGGAGCAACTCCCAGAAGGTCCCTT
>NW_025208299.1:0-4389 GCF_004010195.1 Chiloscyllium plagiosum | reverse complement strand
CATTGTTATTAGGGAATAAAGTAATGGAAGGATATCAGAGAAAATAAATAGACTTTAATTTTAGCTTCACTACAATAATGAACCAAAACATAATTTGGACATACGGTTAAACTACATAACAAAGTTTCCAGTGTTATTATTGACATGAAAACTATTTTAGTTTGCAAGTTGTTTTGCTCTAAGAATAATTGGAAATGAATTGTGATTTGGAATTCACCATTTAAAATATATTTTGAAGAGAATAATCAGATGCATTTTTTGGAGGAAATTAGGAATGGAAATAGATATATATTCATTGATATTAATAGTTTTAAAATGTTTAGAAGTTGACTGGGATTATTTGATTGAGAGAGGCTGCATGATTATAAAGAGCAATTCGCCTTATTCATTGCATTGTTGGTTTCACTAGAATCTGTTGTGGTCTGAGCTCTTGTTGTGTGCAGTGGACTGTCACTCATAGCCTAATTAACCTGCGAGTCTCAGATCAGTATTCCTTTGTCTGTACGTCAGTCTGGAAGTGAGCAACACAGCTCCTTTTGTGAGGGGAATCAGATTCTCTTCAAAGGAAATAAGTGGCAGATCACTCTGAGAGTGGTTTCTAGCACACACCATCAACAGGGAAGGGGTTTTTTCTAAAGATTTCCAATCTCTATCTACAAATCTGATTTGTCAGTTTGTGGAGGATTCAACCCATTTGTTCAGAGCTGTTTTATACAAGCAGTTGGTTCATTATGTCTTTGCCAAGACTGTTGTTTACTTTTCCCTTTTACTGTGATTCTGCAGGTTAGAATATTCTGTGAGTCAATAATGGTCAATAGCTGAACATTGAATGATTTTGTTCCTATCAGAGCAATGGCCTTGTTTTCAACTAATTATTCACTTTCCATTTCCTGGTTGTGTTGAATGTTCCAGAACCAGACTTTGAGCAATGTTTCTATTCACTTGTATTGGATTCACTGACAGCCACATGGTCAGTCAGATTCAGGAGTTTGAATTTAATAATCATCCAGAATTATGATTCTATTCATGAAATTATTCTCGGTTGTCAGGAAAAATCCATTTCGGTCACTGATGTCCTTTAGCGAAGGAAGCTGACATCCTTTCCTGATCTAGTCTACATGTGACCCCTGACCCACAGCAATGTGGTTGACTCTTACCTGCCCTCTGGGTAATAAATGCTGCCCATAGCCAGTGGCACCTACATCCAGTGAATGAATTTTCAACAAAGCTCTTAGTCCTGGGTCATGTGAGAAAGAAGCAGGAGGTGACCATTCAGCCCCTCAAGTCCACTCCATCATTCAATAAGGCCAGGCCTGATCTGTTAGTGATTTGTGTTCCATCTTCCCCCAACGTCCCTTTGCAAGAATCTATCAACCCGTGTCTTAAAATATTCATTGAGCCCACCTTCTGGGGCAGAGAGTTCCAAAGTTGCACAGCCCTTTGTGAGGTTCAATGCTGTTACAATCACTGAACACCCACTATCAACACTATCCTGGGGATAATCATTGATCAAAAACTGAATTGGTCTCACCACATAAACACAGTGGCTACAAGAGTAATTCAACTCCTGGCTCCTGAAAGCCTGCCCAACAGCTACCAGGCACAAGTCAGGAGTGTGGTGGGATACTCCCCACTTGCCTGGATGAGTGCAGCTCTAACAACACTCAAGGAACCCATGGCCGCTTCCATCTCGAAGGACAAGGGCAACAGCTATATGGAAATACAACTACCTTCAAGATCCCCTCCAAGGTACTAAACCACCCTGACTTGGGAATTTATCGCCATTCCTTCACTGTCGGTGGGTGAATGTCCTGGAAATCCCCACCCCAATGGCATCGTGGGTGATCCCACAGCAGCTAGACTGCAGCGGTTCAAGAACACAGCTCACCACTAGGGATGGGCAATAAATGCTGGGATGGAAATGTGTTGCTGGAAAAGCGCAGCAGGTCAGGCAGCATCTAGGGAACAGGAGAATCGACGTTTCGGGCATTCCTGAAGAAGGGCTAATGCCCGAAACGTCGATTCTCCTGTTCCCTAGATGCTGCCTGACCTGCTGCGCTTTTCCAGCAACACATTTCCATCCCAGCATTTATTGCCCATCCCTAGTTACCCTTGAGAAATTGGTGGTGAGCTGTGTTCTTGAACCGCTGCAGTCTAGCTGCTGTGGGATGACCCACAATGCCATTGGGGTGGGGATTTCCAGGACATTCACCCACCGACAGTGAAGGAATGGCGATATATTCCCAAGTCAGGGTGGGTTAGTACCTTGGAGGGGAACTTGAAGGTAGTTGTCTTTCCATATAGCTGTTGCCCTTGACCTTCGAGATGGAAGAGGCCATGGGTTCCTTGAGTGTTGTTAGGGCTGCACTCATCCAGGCAAGTGGGGAGTATTCCATCACACTCCTGAATTGTGCCTGGTAGCTGTTGGGCAGGCTTTCAGGAGCCAGGAGTTGAATTACTCTTGTAGCCACTGTGTTTATGTGGTGAGACCAATTCAGTTTCTGATCAATGATTATCCCCAGGATAGTGTTGATAGTGGGTGTTCAGTGATGGTAACAGCATTGAATGTCAAGTGATGGTGGTTAGGTCATTTCTTATATGTGATGGTCGCAGCCTGCATCTGTGTGACATGAATGTTATTTGCCCCTTGTCAGCCCAAACCTGGATATTGTCCAGATTTTGTAGTTCTTGCTGTTGGACTGCTTCAGTACCTGAGAAGTTAATTATTTATCAACGTTCAATAATTACAAAATTATGAAAATTCCTTTTTCTATCAAATGTCATGGACTGTATCTTGTGGTCACTCTGATATTCACTTTCATTATCTCCTTATTTTTTTCCTAATTCAGACACAAATGTTTGAATATCGATCAGGATAAAATTAAATAAATTAAAAACATACGTTTCTACATGTAAACTAATTGAATGAAATGCATTACTTCTGTATTGTCTGCATTTTGAGCAAAATTCATTTATTTTCAATAATTACTGAATGGCTCATTTATTGTCCTCAATCCATCAATCTAGCTGTTATATTTTAGTCTTCAGTTTACCGATCTTAATGATGTCTAATCAACATCAGAGCAAAGTGCTTTTAAAATATTGAGTCGACTTATTTGTTCAGATTACAACATTTATTATGAATTCATTATCCTTATAATAATTACAGAATAATTTGTTTGTCTTTCTAATGTGTATAGTCAGATCCATATTTTAATTTAATCCATTGTTTCATTTAATCCATTGCAGCAATGCTATTGTTTTCAGGTCAACTATCCCACAGTGGAACCAATGATTTTGCATCCAACACGCTTTGAAAACTGACTTTTGTTCATTTGAATAATCACAGCAATCTCAGCCTTATAAATTCAGAGAACTGTAATTACTTTTCACTGAAATGATTGCTGTTCATCTCAACACATTGCACAGACACATAGCAACATTAAATATCTCCTTTTTTGAAGTGCACTGATATATTTTCAAAAATCTATGTGTTGCTAACCTATGTGGGTAATATATAATTATTGTTCAGTTCACTAAGGGGTATAAATGTGCAATAATAGCTCAGTACGTCAATTGATGTGAATATATTGCAGTGTACAAAGTATCAATCATTGTGAATATCAATTTATATTTTAACCATGGAAACACAGTTGAATTAATTCAATTATATTTCACTTTAATATTCGCATTCATTGTATTTCTAATCACAATAAGAGTGAACTATTTCATGTGACACAATTATTTAAAATTTATGTCACTTTTTCATGGACACAAGATAGAATGAACACCCGTTTTTGCTTTCCTTTACCGATCACAGTCAAGTTTGAATTGTAGAAAGTTAGACTGATACAGCACGGAAACAGGCCATTCAGCCCAACTTGGCATTCCGGCCAGGTTTCTGAAACTAAATTAGTCCCATTTTCCTGTGTTTGTCCCATATCGCTCTGTAACTGTCCAAATGTCTTTTAGATGTTATAATTGTACCAGCCGCTGCCTTTCCTCTCACAGCTCATCTCAATATGCCAAACACGCGTTGTGAAAAGAGTTGCCCCTCAGATCCCTTTTAAAACTTTCCCCCTCACCTTAATAACATTCACACTTTAATCAGTGACCTGAAGCAAATAAATTCCATATATTGTGATCATTATAATGAACAACAGATACAAGTTGAGAAATTGTTGGATTGAAAAGCAATTCAATTGACACTTAGATATTTTCTAATCAACTCTGAGGTGCTTTGACACATCTCTGTTTAAGGTAGGAATTGAACGCCTGCCTCCTGGTCTATTAGTACAGACATTACCAGAGCCCTCCATCATGTTCCCATGCAGGAAGGGCAGGACTATAATCACTTACTTACTGTGGTTACTCTTAGGGAAATCTGCT